>NC_135139.1:3939393-4242424 GCF_051014445.1 Colletes latitarsis | reverse complement strand
GTTTTTTGCACTTTTATACGCTCATGTTTTATATATGATTTTTTGAGCACGAATTACAATTTCATTTGGTATCTCAGTATGTAATTATTTTCGATTTTTACTAACCATGGTCTCTAGATTTGACACCCCTTGATTTTGATGTTTGGAGTCACGTTAAAACAAACGAGCATAAGAAGAATATTTTACGCATTCCTCAATTAAAAGCGAGAATTATTTGGCATTTGAAGAATTAAACATATAGATTACATTAGAATGCGTTCATTCAAATCTAATTCAGAGAGCACAATTGTGTATGCAGCACAATAGGCAATTTTCAAAAATTTTTGTACGAATTAAATTCGTTTAATAAGTAAATTATACCTCTTATTTTCATTTAAATCCACTCTAAATTCATAAACACAAATAACACAGCACATCGTGTTGATACTAATGATATTGGTGCTATTTGTATCGAGTTCAATTCACAATTAATTTTCTCCGCAACGAAACCTCAAATAAAGAAATTTTATTCTTTATTTTCGTTTTGTTTTCTCATGTAGAATTACCTCTTCTCCGGTTGTACCATCGATACTGGGACACCCTGTATATATTTCAGAAAGATCTCTTTCTAATGGTATTGTTATGAAGGAGTATACAATAATACATTATCATCACCGTATGTATTGATCAATATAAAAAATGGTCTTAATCGGTGTCAAAGACTTTTGACGCACCAGTGTTATACTCGTCATATTCCAAGGTTTATATGTATGTATTAGGATTCATTTCTAGTAAGAGTTTTAAGAATATAGTAAATGTCTTGCAACTTGCAAGTCATTTACGTGTGATCCACGCGGCAGAAAATAAAAAGACTGTCGACAGATGCTGGTGTTCGCCAAGGCACTCAACGTATTAAGGGGGTCTTCTTGTAGACAAAAAATAGGTTTTCTTTGTGAATTTTTTACGAAGAAATCATGAGTGTTTCACTCATATTGTTATTCATCTTTTGAGGACATGCAAATTTTTTTAGTACAAAATAGTAAAAAATGTAGGAGTTTGAAAATGATATGTATAGGCTGTTTCGAAAAATAAGTCCGGATGATTAACACCATAACAACTATTCTACTCATCTGAAACGGAGGAATCAAAATGTATTCTGCTTAGTAAGGATGCAGTTATAGCTTGAAATTTAAAAAATTCAATGTCTCAATTTTAAAAACAAATTGGCAATACTTTAAAGTTGAAGTATCAATTTTTCTTCGTTTTTTTTTTATCTTTGAAATTGAAATAAAAATATAATGAGACGTCAGATCTTAATATCTCTAGTTCTAGCTACAAAGGTATGTCTCCAGAAGATTTATTATAAATTTCATGTCTATCGGTTAATTAGAATTTAAAGTATTGTGTTAACCAGTTTCGAAAATACGATTTCGAGAAAAACGAATTTAAAGTTTCTAGTGTCAGGATCATTAGCTGCTAGATACTGTTTCCTTCAAAAGGCTGTAACTTCGTTATTTTTACGATTTCCGTCAAATGCCTTTCAAAACCTATTTTTAAGGTTTCAAACTTAAACAATCTTTTTTTTACGTGGATTACTAAAAGGTCTCCTTTTAACACGATATAGGATAAAAAAAGATTGTTTTTATTGAACTATATTGGCAGATAAATAATCTTTAAGAAATATTTCTTTTCTAAATAACGATTTAAGAAATATATTCCAATTATATCGTAGAACTTCAATTAATTAAATAATAAGTAATATTTATTTATATTTATTGTCGATGCCATCTTGGGGTATTAACCATAATTAGTACGTATTACTTGTAAAATAAAATTTTATACAATTATTAATTACCTTATTAAAGCATTGTCGTTTACTAATGATTTGTTAAAATTTTCTGTGAGACCGACGATTTTAATCGTACATAAATTTTTTAAAAGGTACAACGTAACAGCAATAATTTGTCTAAATTAATATATATTTGAATATAAGTAACTTTGATAAGATTTCTAATATTCAAAAGTAAAAGAAGTAGCATTATCTGGGAAACAATCAAAAAATCAAGCTCGTGTTCTAGAACGAGAAATCTCGTTTACGGCCGCCAATGTGTTAGAGGAATATCATTTTTTAGTATTCGTTACTTCATTTTTCTTTTTTTAAATTTAAATACACCAAATGTGGAAATTATATAAAATATAACTCGGACACCGATCATCCGAGTACTAATAACCTAAAACCGTCTATGACACTTGAATTAAAAGGCTATGTTCTCTGTTCAGCGCGCACATTTGATTATATTTCGTAATTGATACAAATTATATTAGATATGCGCTTCAAGCGGTAATTTAATAGCCCTTGAATATTTGGGGGTGGTGCAATAATGTATCACAGTTAAACTATATTAAATTTAATAACCTATCTTAATGTTAACACAGTACGGTTTACACTTGACTGTTGATTAATTTTGACTTGAATATGTTTGGGATTGTAACCTTTGTTTGATTCTAACTTTTGTTTTATTCTTGTTTGTTTTATTCTTGTTTGTTTTATACTTGTTTTTTTTTATTCTAACTTTCCCGTCAGAAATTCTACCCTTAAATACAAATCGGTCTAGGGTTCTGGCGGGGATGAGACACGCGGATTGGTTGTCGTTAATATTTTTAAATTTGTCAGGGAAGGCGGTCATTTTCTCTGATTGGAGGAATATTTTGGTAGAAAAATTTAACCGAGTAACCGCCTCTAAGCCATCGGTCACCCTCAGGTACCGAGGGCACCACCGAGAGACGTCCAGGGAATTCCGCGTGCCTTGACCGTAGCAGGTAATAATTTTATGAAACGCCTTGACCTTACTAAGCCATGCAAGACGAAATAAAACTGAAAACATGTTTAAGCCTGAAATAAAGAACCATATTACTGATTGTAAAACGTCGTAGAAGGCAACCGATGGTCGATGGCTTCATAAACTTATTGTTGTTACGGGTCAGTTCAGGGTTTCTTTGGAATATTGGAATCTATTTACAATGTTTGAAAGCCTGAACTGGTTTATGATGTATGTAACGGTTTCTTTTAACCTTTTTTCGGGCGTACATGGGTCGCGCTGTAATTATATTGTTACCATGTAACAATCTCTAGTGCCAAGAAAACCAAATACACTGTAGAAGTAATTAGAAGATTATAGTCAAATGAAAATATCGCGCAAGAAAGTATAATCCACTTCAAAACATTCGAGAAAGTTTTATAGATTGAACAATCTACAAAAATACTTATTTTATTTAATATAACTACAGTACTTCTTTATCTTAAAAATGATTTTTCATTGATTTCTTTGAATAGTTCAAAGATACGAATATTACTATTGTTTGGAATTGCAAAATGATATTACGTAAAAAAATTACATTTCATATTATTTGTTAAAAAATTTTGCGTTTACACAATTATGTAGTAATCAAAGTTTTAAAAATACTAATAAAGTTAATTGAAATAAATATATAGAGTATTTAAGTAATTACGATTTATGGAAGTCATTTACAGACGTACGTATAAAGTTTGCTAAAATAAATAAACGTTAAATTAATATTTCGCATACCTCTGATGTCTTGAACAGTGTCGCGACACAATGATCCTTGTAATCCTTTCTCGTGATCTAATCTCTGAAGTTTCCGTTGTAGTTTGGTATTACACACAAAGTTTCACACACGTTTCGAAGTATTACTAGATTTCAGTCATTGAGTTTCTCAAGTTATGGATAGAAATGCCGCTAAAGTATAATCCAACAATGAATTTTCACAAATTAATGCTAATTATTATTCACACTGAAAAAATCAATAAATACATAGAACCTTATGACGATCAGCATTTCGATCTATGTCTGAATTCAGTTTTTACACTGAATAAGTTAATGGTTTGTTGTTAATCCTCACTAACTGTATTAAACAGAAACACGTAAAAAGTGCTTCCTTGTTTCGAAAACCGTAATATACGATATATTCGTGGATATTGGACAAAGTTTAAAGTGTCACATTATCGCGAGCAACACATTTTAATTATGCCAATGTACTTTCAATAAACTAGTAATGAAACTAATGACGAACAATTTTAAAGGTTACTAATCATTCATGCTAAAATAAAAATCGCTAGATTCACCGAAAAATTTACGTGACACATAAAACGCCACACTTATGAACTGTATGGTAATCAGAAATCGATATAAAACCGGTATATTCAAAGGTTGTTGATATTCGTCACAGGACAAATTTTACGAACAAATCACAAGAGATGCAAAACATCCGCACGCTTCCCGACGACTGGAAGAGCGAGCGAGCGGCTACTGCTCTTGAGGCAAACAGTGCGCATGCGACATAAACAAACCGTAAAGAGAAACTTCACGTACCGGGTGGGAGCTGCGGATCTCCGTGGATCTAACAATAACGACATAATCATGAAACATAATTAATATGTACACGCAATCAAACGGTATTAATAGTGTACCTAGTTAAATACGCATGTAACTACGGAATCGGGGAAAAATTTGAACCAGTAACTGACGTCGGAAACAGATACGACGATGGACTGCAAGAATTGTGGAACTCAGGCCTAAACATCGGAAATCCATTTATTTTTACTCGATGATATGTTTTATATTCCTGGTTTTACTGCTACGCTACGTACACATGATACGAGGGTCGTTCAATAAGTCCTTGGAAAATCCAAGACCTGGCACTCGTAACCCAAATCATGGTTCACTAGACAGCTGCCAAAGTCTCAGTTATATCCACCACATGGTTTCATTTTTATTGTCAAGACAATGCATGGGTGCACACCTGTGCAGTTTCGATGGCCAAAATCATGGAATTAAAGTTCAAATTATTACAACATTCACCGTATTCACCGGATATGGCCGTCAGTGACTCATTTATTTCCTAACTTTAAAAAATGGCTCGGCGGCCAATGGTTCACGTCGAACGAGGAGGGCACCGCCCAAACAGATACCTATTTTGAGGACCTTCCGAAATCTTACTTTTTAGATGGCTTAAAAAAGTTGGAGAAACGCTTGGAAAAGTGTACAGAGCTAAATGGAGATCATGTTGAAAAATAAAAAAAAATCTACCCAAAATAATTTGTTTTTCTATCTTTTTCTAATGACTTATTGAACAACCCTCGTACCAAGTGGTGAACAGAAAGAATAGTTTTACTTATAACTACTATAATTACTACAAAGGTCGTCTTACATTTTGCTTTCGAGATCAACTTAGTTTCTATTTGTCTATTATTGCACATCAAGAATCTTAAAATTTATATCTATTATCAAGCGGTTTGAATCTTTTGAGTCTGTGCGCGCCAGTCTGTTCGTTTACGAGATCGATAGCTAGTGTGTTGGGTGGAGTTCCAGTTTGACAGTGTATTTGTTAATAAAGTTCTTAATTTCGTTTTTAACGGTGAGTATCTGGAAGTCCCTGAGTATGTTACTGTTCATTATATACCATGAAAAGTTAAGTTGATATTGAATGAATCTTTCGAAGATTTCCATATTGGATACGGAAGATGAATCCCATAATTGTATATCGTATACCCATATCGATTTTAGAACACATTTGTACACTATTGTTTTGCTTTGGATTGACAGTTTTGATTTAAGCCTTAATAGTCAATACATTTTTCAGAGCTGTATACCGAGTTGTTTTCTGTTCTGCCAAATGTGTTTTCTGTAATTCAATCTTCGGACCAGATGCATGCCAAGATATTTCACTGATCCTGTTCGTGGTATTTATTGATTGTTTATTTTTATCGATGGGCACGTCTCTTTCCTGCGTGTAAAGTTACATGGGTGAATTTGGTTTTGTTGATATTTGTTCTCCATTTCATCAGCCATGGTTCATCAACCATATGATGTTTAGACTTTTTTGTACGCATTGGGATATTATTATTGGGTTAGTGTGGATAAGATTGCAGTATCATCAGCGAAGGTGGTAGTAATTGTATATTGGGTTTTTGATAGATCTGCTGTGTAAAGTATGTATAAAATAGGTCCAATACGCTTCTTTGTGATTTGTCAAATGGAGAACATCTCCGTTTGTTTGACGAGACAATACCTCTTGTCGAGGTATGATTTTAGAATGCGATAGCTATTGCTTAAGTATTCTTAATTTTGTATAATAGTGTCGTGTATTATACCTTGTCAAAAGCCTGGGTGATGTCTAGAAACACTGCAGAGCAATATTCTTTTCTCTTAAACTTTAATTTATTTCTTGGGCTAAACGACGTATCTGTTCAATTATAGCGTATTTACCCCTGGATCCAAATGATGTTCATTTATTATATAATTGATCCTCGGCTATGTGGTTGTTGATTCTCTTAACTAAGAATTTTTTCTGTGTTAAAATAGGTGCGAGTGGTGCAAAACTTTACGCAAAGAACCTTGTCTCGCACCCTTTAACTTAGTATGATCCGGATCACGAGGGATTGGAAATATGGGGGAAAGTGAATTGAACAGTTATAAATTTCTTTTGCCTGGTCCAAAAATTGAAAATAAAAATGGAATGATCAAACAAAAGAAAGAAATTTACTGATAAGAATAATTTCGTCAAATTTAGGCCGGCCTCGCCTTTACGGCTCTCGTCTCGGTCTTCTGTAACAAAAAAGGACCGAAATCCGGCTCTTAATATATGACAACGCTCGTCGCGTTGTCGGACTCGCTTCA
The DNA here is from genome assembly GCF_051014445.1 of Colletes latitarsis. NCBI lineage: Eukaryota > Metazoa > Arthropoda > Insecta > Hymenoptera > Colletidae > Colletes > Colletes latitarsis. Next base: position 4,235,747 of record NC_135139.1, on the reverse strand, counting down.
ATCCACACGCTCCTTACTCCGTTTATGGTAAACAGGAGCGGGATTCTTACACAGCGATACACAACTGTATTAGTGGACTGTAAATTTACGTTTCTGATTTCTGGAAACGTTTAATTGCAGATGGGGAAGACGAGACTTTAATCTCGATTTTCCCACTGCTGCAGGCTTGGTTTTTGCGGGAGAGGACAACAAGTGGAGGTTGTAAGGCTCCAAAGGTTATCTACTCCGCGGTTCCTCGCCGTTCCCTGGTTCGTACGGGACCGGTGTGATGCAGATCCTTAACTGCGCAAAAGCGGCTGACTGTTAAGGTGCTTACACCACGGTGCCCTTTGAGCGTCGCTCTACGTCGAGTGTCCGTACACACTGACGATCCGGAAACCACACTCGAGCAGGTTGGAAACAGCTGGGAGTTTACCCATGGAATGCACCAATAAGGCCCCTATGGGGGTGTTATCCCAAGCTCAGATTCGACCCTGGAAAACGGCGATCCCAAACCAGGGAATTTGCCACAAAGGTGCCCTATAGATTAATTTTTGAACCGTGCAATAGCCAAAAGATAATCGAGAAATTCTGTCAGTTCTTGTACACGACCGCTGATTGCAGCAGTACGTGATTTCGACACAACGATGGCGATAATCAAACACTATTCGAGTGTTAATTTGATTATACTCAGCTACCGATTGCGAGTTGGAAAATTACTCAAATTTTTTGTTACCAGAATGGTTCATTCACCGCAGAAATCGAACTATTCACACGAAACCGTAGGGTACGAAATTTGACTTGGCGTGATTCTTTCGAATCCGCAGCAGTCTTTATTTCGTCCCGTGTCGGTTAGGTGAATCGACGATAGAATTAGACGAATCTAACTGATCGTATGTATCGATCTGCGATGTTGGACGAGGTCGGCTTAGGAGGTCCGCACTCGTCGAGAACCAGATAGCAAGTGTCTACGAGACAGACCTGCTTCACCGTGGCCACGAGAGAGGGGAAATTTTCGTCTCGTGGCGCTGTCGGGTCTAAGCTGTCTGTCTCTTATTAATTTCGTATCCTCTCTGTAATTTCGGCATAGTCACTTGTTTGCAGTTTTTCTACACGGTATTGCTCTCAGAATATATTACGCCGCAGAGAAGGCTCTGGAATGTCGCGTAAACTGAGAGTAACACCGTATAAGAAATGTCCTGCTTCTTCTATCGATCACGCGATGGTTTAACCGACGTTTCCAATCAACGAATTAACGCATTATTTAAACATTCTGTATTTTGGACATCTGTGGTAGTAAGCTGGTTGGTCTATATGAGGTGTTTCTTATAGGTTTTTACTAGATTTCGGAATTAAGGTAATGGGGATTTTTGTGTGCTAATTTCATTGACTTCGGTTACTTTAAATAACTTATGTAAACTTACGGTTTGTTCTGCTTGCAGATAATCGTGTATTTTCTGTTTTTTTTTGTCCGCTATTTTCTGCGAGAAGGGTTTGAATACTTCCTGTAAGTGGTTTGTGAATGCTTCCGCCTTTTCTGGATTACTCTGTGCCTAGTTTCCATTACCTATTTTTATTGCAGGAATGGCGATTTGAGGTTTTTTAATTTTTTTTTGTAGCCCTCTATACAAAATAATTTGTTTCTTTGGTAGGAATTAGTTTTTGGAGGTATTTTTCGATGGTTTTTTCTTTTTCCGCTATTATTAGATTATGTAGTTTTCTGGTGACTATTTAGTATAGTTTTTTCTGTGAGGTTTCTACTTTGTTCCCATTATTCTTTTATTTTTCATTTTTAAGTACGTGTGTCTTAATGCTGTCAGAAAGGTTCGGAGTTTCATTGTTTATATATTTTGGTGTTATTTCCCATGCCGTTTCTTGAAGTCGGCGATGAATGTTTCAATAACGAGTTTCAGTTGTTTAATAGTTTTCAGGGGCACGTTGCATGTAACTTTCATTTCCAGTAGTGTTTTATATGTTTCAGTTAGTCTTGTTATTATGTAGAGAAGACGGACAACTTCGTTGTATGATTTTTGAGCTTACGTTAGCTATTAATGGTGTATGATCGGATGAGAGGTCTAGGCTGTTTTTGATGTTTAGATAGTGATTTCCCATTCCTTTTACAATACAGAAATCAATTAGTTCTTCCATTGATAATGTATGGAGGTTATTGTCTTGTAATGAAAGGTATTATTATTCTCCTCTGTGGATGGGGTCTGTATTCTTAAACCCCACCGCGGATATTGGTATTTTTTAATATTACGTTTTGATGGGTAGTATATTGCAGGGAGGATTAGATTTTCATGCCAGTCTTCTATAATAATGTTGGTTGCTTGAATATAGGCTTCACTAGTTTTGCGGATTTCGTGGTTTTTAATTTTATTTTTAATTGTTACTGTAGTTCCACGGTGCGCTCCTCCGCCAGGATGTTGTGTATCGTACATTGTGTAACTCAAAATTTTTAAGTAACTTTTTTTAGTGTGGCAAGGACATAGTAGCAACACACTAGTTGTTACAACTGCATTTTTCGAGATCATGGCAGAAATACTTCGAATTGCATAATAGTGTTGCGACGGATTGAAGATGCATCGTTGCGGCAACGTGAAGGCTGTTCCGCAACGATGTGAAGCTAGCCTCTTCGAACGAGCGGAAGCGAGGACCCGTACCTTCCGGTTGCTAGAGGAACCGTCAATGATTTAAAAGAACAGAACTACGAAAGACCTCGTAGCGGTCGGTCGTTCCATAAGATCTCTATATTGTTGCGACGGTATGAAGATGCCGCGCAATACCGCGAAATTGCATCGTCGCAATGGTGTGAAGAGGCTTCGCGATGAGGTGAAGCTGCCACACAAAAAACGAGTGGATGCGAGATCCCGTGCTTTCCGGTTGCTGAGAAACCGGAAACGATTTGAAGAGGAGAATTACGACAGATCGCAAGACGAACGAACGTATCGAAAAGCACTCTTGTTAATAAAGTTCTTAGTTGTGTTACGTTGTGCTATTTTAATTGTGTTTTAATATGAGGCGATCGACGAGTAATACTCCCCGGCGCAACAATATTAATAAAATTTGTGTTTATAAGTTGTGTGTTGTAATGTGTTCCGCGAGAAACTGAAATCGATAAGGTAGTACGCGATCTACGTACGAAATAAACAGACGCGTGACATCTATTGTCCAAATATATCCACCATGTATGTTTGTATGTATGTTTGTATGTATGTATGTATGTATGTAGGTATGTTTGTATGTATGTATACATATAAATATGTATCGCGTCGTGAGGAATGCTCTCGAAGTAAGCCGTGAGCCGTTGTATCAGTAACAAAGTAATTTGCTTGTCGTCTACATTAATAAAAACTAAAGATAAAACTTAACACGGCGTAATTATAATTATAATTGTTGCGGCCACGGGCAGAATTCACGGTGCAGTCGACATTGAACAGTATCGTTTTTAAAAAAGTCGAAATATGATACGAATTGTATAATTTTTCTAAAGGACTAGGTCTGAATGAATGCCGGTGTCAACGTTCTTTAGGAACGGTTTCCAATTAGACCACCCTCAACGGCAAATAATTTATTATAAAACTTTACGTTTCGACCAGGACTTCCTCTTGAACTTTGAATATTTACCGCTTATCAGATCTTGACCACGTGGTTATGTTGTTATTAGTATACAGGGTGTTCGGCCACCCCTCGGGAAAATTTTAATAGGGGATTCTAGAGGCCAAAATAAGACGAAAATCAAGAATACCAATTTGTTGATGGAGGCTTCGTTGAAAAGTTATTAACGTTTAAAGTTCCGTCCGTACTGAATTTTTTTTTCGAAAATGCGCAAGATTTCGGGGGTATGTCTATTCACCAAAAATGATTATAAATGACCCCTGCAACCGAAAATAATTTTTCTAAAACGATTTGAAATTTTTTTTTTCCGTCGAAAAATTTCTCAATTTCTCGAATTTTTTTCTAGAAAGTGGGTAGGATTTCGAGGGTATGTGTAGTAATCAAAAATGATTGTAATTGACCCCCACAACCGAAAATAATTTTTCCAGAACGATTTGAAGTTTTTTTTTTCGTCGAAAAATTTCAGCACCTACCTGATTTTTTTTCTCGAAAGTGGGTAGGAATTCGGGGGTATGTCTATTCGTCAAAAATAATTGTAATTGACCCCCACAACCGAAAATAATTTTTCCAGAACGATTTGAAACATTTATTGTTCGCCGAAAAATTTCAGCACCTAACCGATTTTTTTTCTCGAAAGTGGGTAGGATTTTGGAGGTATGTGTATTTATCAAAAATGATTATAATTGACCCCCGCAATCAAAAATAATTTTTCCAGAACGACTTAAAATTTTTGAATTTAATTGTTAATAACTTTTTAACGTAGCCTCAGTCAAGAAATTGATATTCTTGATTTTCGTCTTATTTTGGCCTCTAGAACCTCCCCTTAGAATTTTTCCCAGGGGTGGCCGAACAACCTGTATATTATTATTGCGAACTGTAACAGTTTTTTGACAGGGCAAAATTCGTTGTGTGCAAGATCAGGATTCCGACATCTGCGTGCGAGCATACAACCCGACCATAAATTTCAGAATTTTTAATCGAGAGAAAGTACTACCTGCATGACGTCAAAAATAAATAATTTTTTTTAAAGGTCTACAGCGACTGTTCTTACTTCTACAAAATACCTACTTCCATCCAAAGCCATCGCACTAAGGGCAGTTTAAAAGGGAGAACTAGAACTAGAACTTAATCGAAATCAGTACTTGATGCTAGAACTTAGTTAAAACCAGAATTTCGTGGTAAAACTCGCTAGAACTTAGAGCACTTCGTATTACAACTCACTATTAATTAAATCACTTCGGCTTACAACACACCACAGCATTCTCTACCAATAAATAGTATAATGAAGCAATTAAACCAATCAAATCTTAACCTGTTCAACCCTCCACCGAGGATTATTAATTTATTTCGAATTTACGAGCGTCGGCGAAAGATTTCGACATTATTTATTCAGAACCGCACGCTACAACAATAACATTTGTGTCTTATTTAATCACATTATTTTGCAAATTTACAGTCACAATTTGCTATACATATAACGGAAGAATCTAAAGCATTCAACACAATTACAGAAGTAATAATCTACTCAATATTGTTTATTTACAGACATTAATTATCACGGTTATTTTTTTTATAATTATGTAACTAGTTACAAAATCTTATTATTACCTATATAAGTAACATATATGTCTAATAATTATATAAGTAATTATTAAATATTTATATTCAGGTTAACAGAATGTTATTGAAACCTAACTTACACGATGATCAAAAATATACGATGAAAAATAAAGAGAAACAAACTATATAGATAAATAACAATATAGAATAATATAATATGCATACGTATTTTGATACATGTCTACTATTAGGCCGGATTTGATTGAATCAAGGTACTGCTTTCAATATCTACTCCTGCAAAACGTCCTGTTTATTTTCTTCGTCTTTTGTTAATAAATTATTATATTCAGGTATTAGCTTTACGCCTCGCTCTGCAAAATCATTCACTACTTTTAAATTTGTTTCCTATGGTTTATCATTTTCCCATATTGATGGATCTTTTTGTAAAAATTCTGTAGATACATATATCGAATCTCTTGAAAAATGTCCGACTCTCTTCTGAAATGAAATTTTCTATTCGACTTGCTCTTCCCTGCTCTTTTTCCATTAAACTTCTGGCCTTTCCTTTTTTCTCTGATTTAGGAGGAGAAGTCTGTCTTCTTTGATCTTAATCATAGTTAACGCATTGTTATGAGCTATATAAAAAAGATCGTCAAAAGAATCTCGAAATTCCTTCTCTTTTGCTTTTTGCAATTCACTTTGGCGTTTATGAGACCGTTGCAGCGTACGCCAAGTTTCATGCAATGCTCATAGTTTTTTAATGCTGTTATAAGTTTGCCTTTGCAGGATGCGGACTTTCTCCCAAAAAACTTACACTTCTTTGATCACGATCGTTGCACTTGTCTTAAGATTCAATTTTATTTTCCGTACATTGTAAATTAACACACGCGATACTTGTCTATTACTAGGAAGCTTTGTTCCAATAATTTGACCTTCATCATGCCCCAACAAATATATTTCATTAGAATTTCTGGTCTCCATTTTTGTACACATTCACTTTCTCTATGAATAATATTTTGCTAACTGCACACGTCAAACTCTTAACGATGTCTAAATAAAAGACGTTTCTTCTTTCTATGGTCTTGTTCCTCAGCGCGGACTCCCTCCGATACGCGATTTCGGGGATGTCAACCGATTTTTGCGTTGACTTCTAGCTCGATCGATTGGCCACCGACTTGGGGAAGGAGGAACCATTTCCATGCCCCGTTTGGACGGAAAACTCCTCCCTCACACCCGAACGTGGTGAAGGAAGAGTCCCAGGTCACCCTGAATGAGAGTGCCCAAAGTTTCTTCCACAAGTCGAAGATCGCGTTAATTTGCCGAGGGGAAAAATGGAACTCCGGATTAGAACGCGACGAGTTGCCGCGCGTGTTTATCAGCTGTTTTATGGCTATATTGTTTCGCGAGCTGGCGATGGTCGTTGCCGGTCGGCCGACCATTGGCCTCGAAGACCGTACCACCCGCAGAACAATATAGCCCTTCGCTGGTCAAATTGGACCTAGCGCTTTTTTCTTCTTCTTCTGGTTTTCTTTTACGTCGCATCGGCATCTGGGTCATTAACGACGATTAACGGAGCTGCTTCTCACATTTGTATCGTTAAATTTTGTACCATAGATTTGAGTCGCTTACGAATTTTAAGGTATCCGTTATATGGTCCTTGGATGTTAGGGTCGTATCTGACCTGATGTTATAAACCTGTCTTTGCTTGTCGAATTCTGTTGCGAATTCCAACATTTTATAGGACACGACATTTAATTTAATATTACTTCAATTACTTGATTTGGTAATCTGGCCAGTATAGTCCGGGCCAAAATATAGCGAGGTCGTAAACTAAACTCTTGAGGGTTGGGACCGACTATTGCTGCGGCACTTAGGGCCGTACATGACATCTGGGTAGGATTTCAGGGGTATGTCTATTGACCAAAAATGATTGTAATTGACTCCCGTAATCGAAAATAATTTTTCCAGAACGATTTGAAATTTTTTTTTTCGTCGAAAAATTTAGGCACCTACCCCCTGTCGATTTTTCTTAAAAATTAGTTTTTGATTTTTAGTAATTTTGTTTGACGCCCTACAGAGAAGTTGTTTAATACTTTTTTGTAGGTACCTATGGGCTCCACTTCAGAAAAAAGTTTCATTGAAATATATTCACTATTGTAAGAGTTATGGCTGTTTGAAAATTGGACCATTTTTATGGGGTTTTTCTCATTTTGCGGGGTCAAGGATCAACTTTTCGAATATTTTTGCAATTTCTACATATTCTCCATCAAAATACGCGTAGTTTGTGTTTTTAAACATTAAAATCGTCCAATCCGTTCAAGAGTTATGACATTTTAAAGATTTTCATGAAATTTCGAGGCAGCATTTCTGGCCACAAACTATATTTTCGGTAAGGAATTTTTCTCTCGAAATTGAGTAGGATTTCGGGGGTATGTGTAATGACAAAAAATGATTGAAATTGACCCCTGCAACTAAAAATAATTTTTTTAGAACGATTTGAAATTTTTTAATTTTGTCGAAAAATTTCACAACTACTCGAATTTTTTTCTCGAAAGTGGATAGGATTTCGGGGGTATGTTTATTCACCAAAAATAATTGTAATTGACTCCCACAAGCGAAAATAATTTTTCCAGAACGATTTGAAATTTTTTAATTTAATTGCTAATAACTTTTTAATGAAGCCTCTATCAACAAATTGGTATTCTTAATTTTCGTCTTATTTTGGCCTCTAGAATTTTCCATTAAAATTTTTCTCAGGTGTGGCCGAACACCCTGTATTATAAGCAGGTAAATTAAGATATTAAAGACTTGAGTAAGACCTTTACCTGTTACGATACCTCTAAAAATGGCTTTCTAAAAATGGCGACACTAGACAAAATATTTCTTCGTACGGCCCTGACTATAGTCTAAGGCCCTTAGCTACTCGTATTTCTGTCAATTCATTTGTTTCGGGAGCTGAAACGTGTAAACTTTGACACCCACTCGAGTTTACGACCTCGTTATATTGTAGCCCGGACTATACCTTATGTTACAAACGGAATTAACGTACCATTAAGCCACTAAGCACACCGTACTTTGGGCCCATTTGTCCGCCCCTTGGGACCGTGGACGCTCACCCCCGTACAACTCTCAGTGGGTGGGATTTCGAGTGTCGGGAGGACTGGCTTACGAGGGATGGACAAAGTTTGATTGGTTAAATAGAATTTCCACCTATTTTGAAATACCTATATAATCACGGAACAGAACATTTAATAGTTAGTTAGAATACGCACAGTCAAACAAGGACACTTCAAGTTACATAAGAACACTTGAAGTTATGTACATAAGAACACTTGAAGTTATGTACATCAGAACACTTACGAACAGAACATTTACAGTTGAACATTGAACAGTTAGTTAGAACATAGTTAGTACGTATTAGATGTTAGAAATTTACGAACCAATTATATATCTATAATTGTTAACACGTTATCTGTATATATATATTTGTTAATAAATCCAAAGTGTTTGTAAATAGTATTGGACTTATCTATTATAAAATAACGTGGCTCCACGAATCTTGTGGGAACCTACAGATTCCCTGTATTCGTACACAATGTGGTTTATTGTCAGTGGTGTGTTTTCACAGGAGCTGCAATATGGTGGGTTTCTTTAATGGGTGGTGTTGTTTTTTAAAGTTTGTTTCTATTTATATATCATTGCACTATTTTTTCCCTTATTGTATAATTGTAGTCTTTACTTTTCTTTCGTTTTTTACATAATATCGGAGCCTGATGACAAGTCTGTAGTATCTATAGAGTCGTATGGTAGATTGGAAATTAGTTTTTTCTGTAATCTATGGATTCTATTTTTAATACTACGTACTCTTAGGAAAGGGTAGATTTTTGACATCATTTTTATTAGGATGTGTCCTTTATAAATTCTTTAGCTATTTTAATTGTGTCAGTTGCTTCTATTGAGATTTCTATAAAACTCTTCAATTGATTATAATTTAAAACGTAATTTGCTCCTGGGCATTTAATTTCTTGTTTAGCTGGATTTAACATTTCTTCTATTTTTTCATGATTATTGTTTAAATATCGCGTTAATTCGACAATCGAAAAATGTCGGTTAAACCATCGCATGATCGATAGAAAAACGGGCCATTTCTTGTACGGTGTTGTTCCTAGTTTACGCGACATTCCAGAGTCTTCTCTGAGGCGTAATACGTTACGGGAACAATACCGCATAGAAAAACTCCGTATTTACATTCGATAACAGTTCCGCGATCGGCCCAGTAACGGTTCCTATAGAACAGGTGTTACTACGCCGAAACGAAGAGAGGATTCAAAATTAATAAGAGACAGACAGCTTAGACCAAACAGCGCCACGAGATGAAAATTTCCCCTCCCTCGTGGCCACGGTTAAGCAGGTATGTCTCAGGTGGACTCGCTATTTGGCTCTCGACGAGAGCGGACCTCATCGTCGACCTCGTCTGAAGTCGGAGACCGATTCTCGACAAGTTAGTTTTGTCTAACTTGTCGTAGAATCATGTGAACAAAGTTGCTCGGAATTGAGACTGCAGCGGATTTAAATAATCCTGCCCTTGAGTCGAAATATTCCGGCCATACGTTCGCATGCAGAAATCAGTCACCGCGACGAACGAACCATTTTGGAAAGAAACAAAATCCAACTGATTTTCTTTCCACTTCGCTCAAAAAGCAACCGATGGCTGAAAAGTACCAAATTTACACTTTTATAGTGATTGGTTACCGCCATCGGTGTTGAATAAACACGTATTGCTGTAATCAGTGGTCGTGTAGAAGTGGAAATGAATACAATCAGCGTAATTATCTTTCCAAAGATTTAACCCGCAATCGGTGGCTGAGCATAATCAAATTTACACTTAAATAGTGCTTGATTATCGCCACCGTTGCGACGAAGAACACGGATTGCTGTAATCAGTGGTCGTGTTCGAGAACCGAGAGAATTTCTTGATTCTCTGCTTGGCTATTGCACGGTTCAAAAACCCAATCAATAGGGCAACTTTGTTGCATACTCCCTGGGTTGGGTTCGTCGTTTTCCAGGGTCGAAACAAAAGTTTGGGATAACACCCGATAGGGGCCTTATTTGGCATTCCCTGGGTAAATATCTCGGCTGGTTTCGACCTGCTCGAGCGTGGGTTCCAGATCGTCAGTGGGTACGGACACTCGACCTAGAACTACGTTCAAAGGGCACCGTGGTGTTAGAACCTTAATAATCAGTCGCTTCTGCGCAGTTAAGGCTCTGCATCACACCGGTCCCGTACGGACCAGGGAACGGCGAGGGACCGCGGAGTTGACAACCTTTGGAGCCTTACAACCTCCACTTGTTGTCCTCTCCTGCAAAAACCAAGCCTGCAGCAGTGGGAAGATCGAGATTAGAATCTCGTCTTCCCCATCTGCAATTCAACGTTTCCAAAATCTGAAACGTTGAAATAATAGTACAGTCCACTAACACAGTTGTGTATCGCTGTGTAAGAATCCCGCTCCTGTTTACCGTAAACGGAAGAAGGAGCGTGTGGATTAGAGCGAGTCAGACAACGCACCGAGCGTTGTCAGGTATTAACCGCCGGATTTCGGTATTTCTTTTGGATTACAGAAGACCGAGACGAGAGCCGTAGGGGCCGACGGCGGCGCAGGTTTTTTTTCCCGAGCCATCAGCTCGGGGTTTTTTCCTGCAATTTTTTAAATAATAAATAAATTTAATTTCGTTTTTGTGAATTTCCTTCCTTTTTGTTTATTTTCAATTTAATTTTTGTTTAAATAAACGGCCTGTGTCCAGTGGACCAGGCGAAGGAAATTTTTAAATGTACAATTTACTTTCCCACACAATTCCAATCCCTCGAATTTCGGACTCCCCGTTAAAGGGTGAGAGATCAGGTCAGGGGAGAAAACCCCCCAGAGACCGACTCACACCTATTTTAACAATTATAAATCGGAGATATTAGCCTTGTCGTTTTTTTAGCAATGATACTTTTTTTTTTGTTTATGTTGGGCAATGGTGTTTGAATTTCATGTCGTTGAGGTTGACATACTTTGGTGGTTTGTCCAGCGATGTTTGGGATAGAGGTCCTTTCATGCCAGTTTTGGTGATAGGTAATTCAGTTAATATTGATGTCTCTGCTGGTAAGTTTGCTGGTTCAATTTTCATTGTATCCTTTTTTATCGACGATTTTCCTTCGTTGTATGAGGAGTCTCTATATTGGTGGATGTGGTTGTGTTTGTTCCATCATTGTGTGTTTGCCTAGCGTGAGTCTGTGTTGTGTCTGTATTGTAGGAGCAATAGGTTGCTGTATGGCCCTCTTGTTTACATATGTAGCAGTTTAATTTGTCTGACATAGCAAAAAATCGATATTAGATATAATCTAAGGTTATTAAAAAGGAATCAGGTATTTTTTGGATATCGTATGGGTTTACGTACACTTGTCTTCTGAAGCTTAATATATGCGAGTATTCTGGGTCAATCACACCAACATTTAGGTACGTTATTTTTGAATACAGCTTAATATGTGAATATAGCCTGTTTGTTTTAAAGATATTTTCTATTTTGGAGTTGGGGATTATTAGAAGAACATTTGATAGAATGATGCGTTGTGCTGGCTGCAGCATAGGTCTTATTCTAATTTTGTTATTTTTTATTTCTATAGATTCATAGTTAGAGGTTAGGAGAGCCATTATTTCTTTTGTATCCAGATGTATGCATATTCTATCGTTTGATATTCGCGAAATAATATTTATGAAATCTATAGTTTCATAGGCATACTCTTTGATACTAATACCATATATAGCTTGAAATATTATGGCTTGATCTTTAGTGTGGGCATATTCGTGTTTAATATCATTTGCGTAGGATTTGTTACCATTTTTAGTAGGATTCTCATTTGTAGTGTTGGCAAGAGTGCTTCTGTACTTAGAAGACATTTCTGGTTGGCTGTTTTCTATCTCCGTTTTTCAAATGATAACAGTCAGCGGTCGCTGTGTAAGTACTAACACCACACACCTATATGTATACTATTAGCACCAACATTTGCAAACGAGAGACTGTGTATCGTTCTGTAGCTAAGGTGGAAGGACCCGGCGTAGTCTCATTTACGTAACACAATAAGAGTTACATATTTGTAAACTTATTGGCACTCGCGAGCGACACTAGACACGTTTAACCCGATCGATTGATTGGAAGTAACTCCCTAGCGCTTTCGTTTCGACAAGACGCTCGATTATTTTACAACGAAATTTGCCAGATGAGTAATATTCGAGGGCTTTGACGACAAAGCAACGGTTCCGCATCTGATAAAATAAAAAAGCGGAACACCCCGAGCTGACCGAACGAAACAGTTATAGTATAAAGTTTTTATATAAGTCCTGTAGTATTCTATAGTATAAGTCCTTCCATAGGGAGAAAATTATTCGAAAGGGTCGTTGGGTAAGTGACGATTTCGTATCTCAGATAGCTGACTCAATAGCGGCATGATTCAGACGCTGCATTACATAGTAAGCTTAATGCGAAATTCAAAGATTTTGAATATTGTTGAGAGCTCGGTGTTTGCGATCCGTTGCACCGCTGGTAGCTCTTCCTGCACGTCTCTCTCTCTCTCTCTCTCTCTCTCTCTCTCTCTCTCTCTCTCTCTCTCTCTCTCTCTCTCTCTCTCGTTCTTGTGCGTTGCGCCGTGGAACGTTGTTCGTAGAACTTTTCGTGTTTGTCTCTCGTTTGTATGCGCCTTGTAATATCGCGCCTTATATCCTAATGTAAGAAGCCAGCCGCATCCAATCAGAACCTTTCTCGTTCAGGTCTGGGTTAGGTCTGGGTTAGGGTGGACCGCACGTCCCAGGTATCGGGAAAAACCCTGGCCCAACGGTTAGGACCAGGTCGCGAGGTCGCTGGAGCGAGCCCTTTATGACGGTTATCATGTAATTTAGTTTACATTGACACCAAAACCATTTAGCTAATGGCTTGTAGCGTTAATATAAACGCCGAATTGTTGCAAGCGGAACGGCATGTTTCGCAATGCAACAAATATATTGTTGAAAGTAATACACAAATGTTATTAATATACATATATCTGAGAACTTGTACTTTTATTTAAAAATATTCACTAATACTTCTAAAATAGCGCAATAAAATTAAGTCCTAAATTGACGTGAAATCACCTATAATTTAAAAATTTTAACTCAAATACGGCACAGGTTCCCGTTTTCCAATCATTCTAAAATTTTGCACATGTTATTTTTTCACTAAATGTCATAATTTAAGAGGGTAAGATCGAATAAAATCGGAAGTCGAAAAATAAGGGCCACCCTTATGGATATAGGGGAAAATATTCAAGACGTAATTCAATCTACATTTTAAAGATACGTGCCGAAAATATGACTTATTAAAGATGAAACTCGAAGCAGCCAGAATTGAAGATGAGAAGCTATCCTTCAAGGAAGAACACAATATACATTTGGTAAAAGTTGAACAAACGAGAAAATGTATAAAACACGATGAGTGTTTAAAGATTTGCATAATGCCGAGCGATTGTCCTTGGCTGCGATTACCGTTAATCCTGTTAGCGTACAATAATCGGGAGATTATCTCTAAGAGAATTTGTACAGCGAGCAGTGATAGAAAAACGCGATTATTACTAGTTTTTCTGGCATCGGTAACGGCTCATTAACTTCGATTCGAGTATGCTAACGGCGTTGATGACGTCAGTACCGTGAGAAAGTAGTGCGCTAAGAATTAGACGGAGAAAGACTGCCGAGCGCTGCGTAACGACTAATTAGAGTAACGCGGCTGCGTCTTCGGCTGTCAATCCGCGCAGACTTCCCACTAGAGCGGATCGGCTCCCGATTCCACTTGAACAGAAAGATCTACGAAGGGAAAGTTCGAATTGTTTAATATTCAGAACGATTCTGCCTGTATTTGACTGGTGTAAAGAGTAGATGTTCAGTCTGGTACGGGTCCACTGATTGACCTCGCACAGCTGAGAATTCGATAAAACTCGAGAAAAGTGTGGAAATCAGTTTAGATTCGGTCAAGTACGTCCCGGAATCTTGTATGGGATTTCCCAAATCGAGATTCCACGAGATCAGTCCTGCGGCAGGAGATCGAGAAAATACACCAGTAGGGTATTCGATATCCTGTGGTGTGATCGAGAACATACACCAGTAAGGTGTTCGATCCCTCCGTGCAGAATTGAGCAGTCGTCTCGATCGTATAAACAATCGAGACATAAGAAAGTTGGCAAAATTACGCTTCAATTTTCTTGTGATTACCGCCAGGTTGAGGAGACACCTAAGGGAGGCACCTACATGGTGAACCATCCAGGTGCGTCCACTGTGGTCGGGTCGACGTCCACAAAGGACGCCTGACTTTTCCGGTCTGCGAGTCCTTACTCCTACAGATCCCGCCGGTGTAACGTTTAGAGGAGCACCTGTGCGGAGGAGTAACGGAGTCGTGGGTCAGACCCCCACGTGGTTAAAATACTGCTAAGTGCAACGAATAGATGTGCAACGTGCAGAGAACCACGTGCAGTCGGACTCCGTAGTGCAACCCATGACCAATAAGTCGTCTGTTGAAGCAGCCAAGAGCAACCGCAGTTCGACGGTTGGGCTGTTGCACTGCACTGCGTTTCGACGCATAGACTCAGTGTACAGACTCACGGGAAAAGGGCATTTGGAGTCTTACAACCTCCACTTGCAATGCCGTCCACAATGTAATCGACTGCAAACGGCATAGATAAAGAATTAATTCTTTATCAAAGCCAAAATTAAAAATACAGTCCACTAGCGAATTCGTATATTACGAACGAGGAAAATTCTCCGCTTCTGTACGTTCGAATCACGAAGCCAGGAGCGTGAGGACACAAACACGGTATAGATACGTATAACGTGTTTACGTGTGTCTAACACATAGCCGTGTTTTTCTGATTATAGGAATCTTGGCCTACCTCAACCTGGCGAGTTCGGCGACCGGCAAATACTAGGTAGGCAACGAAATTTCGTAGATTAAATTTCTGATTTTTGTTTCTTTTTATTTATTATAATTTATTTTGGTTTTCTTTGAATTTATTTAAATTGTTTACTTTTGTAATAAAAGGTCGGCGTAGAAGGCTGACGAAAAGAAAACCAGACGCACGTAATAATTTTCCCTGAAAACTCCTGTACTTCTATCCGGACCTCGTCGTTAAAAGCATCAGCTTTTTAACAATGAGGAAGAAGCCAAAAAATATCCAGAATACATATCAGTAGATGAAGGAAAAATAATGATTAGGTAATGAACAATTTTAGTATATACGTTTTACGTGTTAAGCTTTATGTCAAACACGTCATATTTCTGCGTTATCCAGTTGAGCTCATATGTACAGATAGTATTTTTTCATATATTGGATCCAATCTAGAGGGGAAGATCATTAAAATTAGCAACAATAGTTTCGTAGTTTCGTAGAAACAAGTTATTTAACGTTGTAGCCAGTAGTCCAGAGATGGATTTTTCTAAGTCGTAAGATGGAATGAAACTAATTTGGTTGACAAACTTAAAATTACACGTCGAAGGAGTACCGATTGGTGAAGGATTTATGAGATGGTAAGATATTTTCAGAGAAGAAAGTTGAATAGAATAGTAAGGAAGAGTAAGACTACAAAAGAGTAACGGTGACCAGGTTATAAAGTTTATTGATTAGAATTACTTTCTAACTTTAGGAAAAATTTTGACAGCTAAATGTTCGTTATTGTCCTGTAGTGCTCTTGTCTCGTGGCGTATAAAACAGTAATTTCCTAACTGCTAGAGGCGAAATTAAGGTATTGGAAGAATTCGACGCTTAAATTCGTTGCGGCATTATTATAAAATAATAATATTTTACTAAATCGATTTAAATTCAATTTTCAGTTCCTGGGGTGAGAAACGAAAGAAAGGATCGCGAGCAATGTTAAGTATTTTGTAAAATCTCCGAGACATTTAGAATTCATATTTTACACGACACTTAGTTACATACACATACTTTAGAATGACTGCACCATTGCTGGAATATTTTGCGCTGTAGGAAAATTTTCATTATAATATCTTGTACGTAGAGAACGAAGAGAATGTCAGAGAAAGGTATTTTGTCGATAATAGATGACACCTAAGACATAACGGTACAATAATTCCATATACACGTTAATATATCTGTTATTTAAGTTTATTTATTACATACTATTAGAATGTCTACGATTGTTTATCGTTCGATCTGGTAGTGAACTGAAAAATGTAATTTAGTCAACTATTTAGCTTATCCGCATGTCCGGCGATGTTCTGGCACCCCTACTATCGATTAACGTTAAATGAAACTCTCTTTGTATACCATGCCCTAGGTTAACTTGTCTGCTGCGATGAGCTTTATCGTGTCAGCTATAACACGAGCGTAGCATGTGAGATGAATCATTACAATTGTTACCTCGTTTTCAGTTCGCTTGAATTCACACGTTTATCTTCCATTTTTTAAAAATGCCAATTGGTATGTAACACGCTAACGAATACTTTGGTAATCAGTTTGGAAATAAATATTCTGTAACTCTGAAATTATTTAGGAGGGAGGTGAAATCTTAGTCTCTTTGAAGTTCAAAATTTATTTTAATTTTCTAATTAATAATTAATTTTAGAATGGGAAATTAATAATTTTAAAATTAAAACTATTTTAACTGTTTTTAAATAAAAACATTGTGACTTAATCTATTGATCGTTAACTACACGTTTAGAAGATGTATTAAAACAATATACCGTATTAAAAAAAATTCTTTTTATTTCGTTTTGAATTTTATCACTATTCAATATTCTTGGCAGTACTCAATTTAAAAAAATTTCAATAACAGAATTTTTAATTAATTTGTAATTTTACATCTGGATTGTAATATCGACGCAGAAATGACAAGCACTTTAATTAAATCCACTAAACGAGCCACCGCAGGTTTGCAAATGAACGTATGATCATTCGATTTGTTTATTCCATCTCGAATTTACGTAATTAAATATCGATTCGTTAGCCCGAGATTGCTCGCTTAACAAATACACACTATAAAACTGCCGTTCCAGCGTAGAAAATTAAATAAATGCCAAAATATTTCTGGTAAAGAAAGATCTGTTCGTATAAAAAGTAAACACGAAGAGAATCTTCTGGAAAAATCAACGCTTCAGCGTCTATGGTTGCCGTTCGTTATTGCTCAGTTCGAGTTGTTTATATTTCATAACTAGGGTTCAAGTGCGTTGTACTGGATCGATAGAGTCGTACACTGCGAAAGATAAAGAACAACTAAAGATTCATCATGATACTATTGCGTAGATCGAACGTTTCGTTCCCCATAATTTCGTTGCCACTTGCTTGCATTAGGAAATCGCCCTGCTACTTATCTAACCTTTGAAATGGGGGTCACTTCCGTCGCGATACAGCAACTCGTTAATTAATACAATTCAGAGAATAGAGCAGCTCGATAATTAATACAATTCGGAGAATACTGCATACGGTAATTTCTAACGTACTTTTGAATCCGCCCTCACAGATTTTTTGGTATATAAACCCCCGTAACTTCATTACTCGGGTGATCATAATCGTACCGTCACGTTTAGTGTCAACTCCACGTCTCTCGTTACGCGTATACGGTTTTTGATAGTCAGTTGTATTTCGTGAGATCGGGCTACAGTACTCTGTCGTATCAATATTAAACCATATAGAATCCGTGAGTCGGTATAAATTCTATTATGGCCTTTATTTTCAACTGACATACTCCCGCATTGCCAGTGCGTCAACACCGAGCAGGAACATTTTAGGTATTTATAATTATTCCTTGAACGCAACATAAGATACACGAAACACATGTATTTTACTTGTTGGTTTAAGAATATATCGACTTTCATTATTAAATCAGAGTTATCCAACTTCTTTAACCCATAATTATACAAGGTGTTCGGTCACTCCAGGGAAAAATTTTAATGTGGCCAAAAATAGTGGCCAAAATAAGACGAAAATCAAGAATACCAATATGTTGATGGAGGCTTCGTTAAAAAGTTATTAACAATTAAATTCAAAAATTTCAAATCGTTCAGGAAAAAATATTTTCGATTGCGGGGGTTAATTACAATCATTTTTAGTGAATAGACATATCCCCGAAATCTTGCGCATTTTCAAGAAAAAAAATTCAGTACGGGCGGAACTTTAAACGTTAATAACTTTTTAACGAAGCCTCCATCAACAAATTGGTATTCTTGATTTTCGTCTTATTTTGGCCTCTAGAATCCCGTATTGAAATTTTTCCCAGGGGTGGTCGAACACCCTTGGTGGTTGACCCCCGCAACCGAACATAATTTTTCCAAAACAATTTGAAATTTTTTTTCCCGTCGAAAAATTTCACACCTCGAATTTTTTTTCTAGAAAGTGGGTAGGATTTCGGGGGTATGTCTATTCACTAAAAATTATTGTAATTGACCCCCGCAACCGGAAATAATTTTTCCAAAATGATTTGAAATTTTTTTTCCCGTCGAAAAATTTCACACATTCTCGAATTTTTTTTCTAGAAAGTGGGTAGAATTTCGGAGATATGTCTATTCACCAAAAATGATTGTAATTGACCCCCGCAACCGAAAATAATTTTTACAGATCGATTTGAAATTTTTGAATTTAATTGTTAATAACTTTTTAACGAAGCCTCCATCAACAAATTGGTATTCTTGATTTTCGTCTTATTTTGGCCTCTAAAATCCCCCATTAAAATTTTTCCCTGTGGTGGCCGAACACCCTGTATAAAGCGATTATTATTAGTTAAACGTTCCCACAATAATATAACCTTACCGCTCGGGTTATATTATATTTAATAATTCAAAGTTACGAGGTCAATTAACATATCCTAAATCGAAATACAAATTCTTACAACCTAGTGGCTCCTCGATTTCGCATCGAGTTCGTCCACGCAATCTATTACCATCCTAGCGACTCCTTGATTACGCATCAGGTTCGTCTGCGCGTCTTCCAACCTCCTAGCAGTTCCCCGATTTCGCATTGGGTTTGTTCACGACGTTTCACCCTCCTACGGCTCCCTGGTTTCGCACCAGGTTCGTCCGTACGTGACTCCATCCCAGAGGGTCCCTGATTTCTCATCAGGTTCGTCCTCGTTATCAACTATCCTAGCGGCTCCCCGATTTCGCATCGGGTACGTCCGCGTACCTAACAAATTGATACCATATTCCATACTCTCTCTCGCACTCGCAGGCCACGTGCTCTGCACGGCCCTGGCTCGTAACAATACCGAGTAAAAATTTCTTCACGTACAAGCAGACTACTAAATGTACACATCAGAAGATAGATCATGTAGTCAGGAAGGAACATTTAAGATTTATGACACGATAATAGAATGTATATAGTATAAGTTATTTGATTTCATAGATGACAATAGTGACGTTTATTTTTGTTCTAGTTGAATTCTAATAGAGTTTTGTACTGTTAGAATAATACAATGAATTACTATTGTAGTTGTCCGGGTTTACTAGAAAGCTGTTATGAAGAAAAATATTTCGTTCCAAGAAACAATACATATAATAAATATATGCCAATCAGTGACGAAATTATATGATAGATATATCCCTCAGTGATGAAATTTTAAACGTTGGAAAGTGACGTAGTCTGTACAATTCTAATTAGGCATCATCAAACTTCTGGTTTTTTCCAAATTGAAAGAAGGCATAGAAATTGTACAATTGGATCAAAAATAAATCAGAATGTTTCTTCATGAACGGAATGAAGAAAATGGATGGAGCGTTTTATAGAATTGGAGACCCTAGTTATCAATCGACCCTTGTAAGTTATCGAACTGTATGTAGAAAAATAATCCTTTGCTATTTATTTATTATTGAATGCTATTTATTATATATTGAATAATATTTATTCAACTTTACACAGAGTCTTCTACAAGACTCTTATAAAAGACTGAGAGTATTATTAAGTCTTTTTGTTGAATATTTATTTGTTAAATAAATACAAAAGTTTCGACCTAAGGTACAGTTAAGGACAAAAGTAAGTGGACAGATGATGAAAATGAATATTAATGGAATTTAATTACTGTGGTATCATAATTACAAGTTTAAGCTTTATTTAACATTTATCTTTATAGTATATAGATTATTTAAATAACATTTAAAGTAGATATTAACAATCGGTGTAAACCGAAATTAAGTGGAAACAAAAAATAAACCAATTTCAAAGAAACAGAAGTAAGTGAACACTCAGTTGATATATTATTGTGCGACAAGAAATGTATACAAACATACGAACGTCGTGTTTACACACAGCGGCATCGAACAAATTTTCCAATGCTTATTCAGGCTTCATACAAGTAAGATTAAGCGTTGAACAATATAAAAATAACAAACACAGCAGGAATTTCATATCAAATCCGTAATTTAATTCGGTAATTATTTAGAAGTTTGCCCTCCTCGCCGATTTCGATGACCTTGAAATATGTTGTCAAGGTCACTATTCTGAACAACTTTTCCCTATACATGTTACCGCCACTCGGCCTTAGTTTCCGAGATATATTATATTAAAAATGAGTATCGGTATTACTTAGTGTAGTTATTAGAGGATTTCCACGTCTGTAAGGTCCCCTTGTAAGTGAGAACCACTAGGACTGGCCTTTCGCAACCTATTGCGCGCACGCAACTGTTCGCAGATTGCCATCTTACAGGTGGATCTTTAAATGTTAATAACTTTTAAGCGAAGCCTCAATTAACAAATAACTATTCTTGATTTTCGTCTTATTTTGGCCTTTAGAATCGCCCCTTAAATTTTTAAGATATAGATGCCGAATACCCTGTATGTTATTATGGAAGTCATTGGCAATGAGAATTAACTGAATTAGTTTGTTAGATCGGGCCACGACGATGTCTTCATTGAATTACAACTTAGACGGATCGAAGCGGCCTACACACGTCGAGTTTACGGCAGCCGAATTAACATGCAAATTTGATGCATTGAATTTCATAGTTTCGACAGCTGTAACAACCGAATAGATTCGTTGTGACGTACCGAGATCGTCGCCAACCTCGTAGTCATCGCCGCTCTCTAGCACCATCTGTTCCTGATAAGCAAATTGTTTAGTCGGCCCAGACACGCTACTAAGAAAGGGATTAATCCAATTTAGCCTCAATACCAACGTCGAGGTTGCTCCACGTCTTCCAACAAAACCGAAAATCATCCAAGACGTGACGCCGGAGCCGTAACTTCCAACTTTACCGCGATCGCAGGTTTAATGATTTATGGAATCGACATTCCGTATCTTCGACAAGATAATCGCTACGTCGAAGAAATGCAAAGTAAGAGATCATCGATCTTCGTCAAAATGTTGATTCTCCTGTATCCGCAAGATCTACAAGGATCGACGCTACGATGCGCCGTAACAATATGACAAATTATGATAACATAAAAGAATATGAAGTGCTATGGAGTTCAGAAGTATAGATAATGTATTGCCGCATTTACCAAAGTTAAGCTCTGAGACGTTGGCAGTAGGCAGCGGCCAAATCGGATAAGGCCCCAAACACACTGCAGAACTGGGCCATATCGTGACGCGCAGCGTTGTGTCTCTTTTTATTCATAAACGTAAGTTTTCCTTCGTCATCACAGTGGGGTATTTGCTCGATCTAGCTGGCCAAAATTATTTCTTTTATTTAATTAGTTCAGAACGTAACTAGCTACTTCTTTATGGTAAGATTTAAAGAATTTAAGGATGAAAAATCATTATTGTGAGTTTTTTAACGATTTAAATGTTTTTATTCAAATAGGAATATGTAAAATTAAAAATGAATGAAAATATATATGTGAAGTATATAAAATATATAACTAAATATAACTAAGAAAACATATAACTAATATAACTAAAAATACATACTACTTATATAACCATAAATATATATAACATTAATCAGATTATAATGGTGATAGTTCTTCGTCTGAAGAAATTTCTCACTATCGTTCGTAGGTTCATCAGGTGGTAGAAGCATTTGCATAGTTTCTTTTGAAAATTGTTTTGCTTTTTTCTTAATTTTCTTAATTCTCCTACTAGTTAAAAATGGAACAGAATTAATAAGTAATCTATTGAGGACGTGCATATTGCATGCCTTCCTTGAAAATTTTCTTGCATAGTTTTGACGATACAAATGGAAATGTTTATTTCTTGCCTCAGCTGCCTTGTCCGATAATTGTCCAATGGACAGCAGGGCATTTTTTATTATAATAGGACCATGAATTTAAATTTTGTGTACGGTAGGTGCCATCGGATACCATGGATATAATTTAACGTATAGCTTTGCCGTGTCAATAGTATACATAGCGAATTATTGAATATTTATTTAATGGCCACTAGATATTACTTCTAAAATAATTTTAAAACGAGTTACTTCTTTTTTATGTGCCGCTGCCCATCTATGTTTTATTTCTGATTTCACGTACGAAAATTTATGTTTAATTTCCTTTCTTCCATTTCTTGAATATTCTTCGCGGCTCAGAATGTAATTTTTAATGAATTTCAATTTTTCATTGATATTGCAGTCTTTTTGTTTTTGCATTTTATTAAAAATGTCTCTCCGAGTCATTACTCTAACTCCAGATGAACCTAAACACAAAATTATAATTTTTATGAAGTATAACAAAACCCTTCGAGTTATGATAATAGTGTCTCTAAAATTGAGTAAAAAATTCCTTTTTTCAACGCTCTTTAAGTATATGAAAATAAACGAAGTTTTAATTAAAATGCTTGATATTCAAGCACACTTACCTGTTTCAGAAGAATCCATAATTTATTGCTTATAAATATCTTTAAAAAAAAGAATGATAACTTTGAAACTCTAATGCCGTAGAAAGTAACAAGGAAACACACTTCGCTGTTCGACACGCTTATGTTCAAGCTGATCAAATGCTACGACTGCTAGCGTGAAAGCGACAAAATTGCAGTTTATGACATCCCAGGTATTTACTTTTTTCAAGTAAAAAGTTATTTTTGCCTGCAATGAGTTTAACTAAATTGACTTTTGGCCAGTTAGATCGGACAAATATCCCACTGTGGCGTCAATGGTTTGGTAAAGGCGATTTCTTACTATCATTATAGACGAGGTATACGAGACCTTTCATCTTATGGACTTCCGTGGTCCATGCTAACTGCGATACTGACCTGAACATTGGGAAGTGATTTTAGCGTCCTCTTCTCATAGATGACGGTCAGTTGAGAAACTATTCACTGGATTAATATAGATGGGCAGACAGCTGTAGTGTGTGCGTAAATACATGTGAGTTGACTATGGGAAGGATTGAAAAAGGCAATCCGGTATTATCAGACGGCAGGCCGGTATCCGAAGGAAACTGCCCTTCCACTTACACCTTGTATATGAGTTCTGGCGCTTCGTGTAGCTTCGGGAGTTCGAGAAAGAAGGCGAATGTGAGTCTTTCCTCTTCTTGCTCTGACACAGTTGAAATTCGAACTCGCATCACCGGTATGCGATTTCGAATCTCGACTGTCTAAGCATTTTTACTTTCAGACCTATATAGGTATAAAGTACCATATAAAAAAATTTTTTTAAATTCTTTTTATGGAAATAAACATTTTAAACCCCTGATATTTTAACCCTTCATATTTTAACTATTAAAAAAAAAGATACTTTTTTACTATGCTTATGGGCGTGCATTCATGCATCTATATTATTAATACCATTTAGTCTTATTTCAAACATTTCAAAAATCATCTTCAGTCTTCTACATTCATCATCAAGTCTTTTTTCTTTGAATGTAGATTAATTTGTTTTATTTTTAATTAATTTATATTTATCATCAATCGTCTCTGATAATTTATATGACAAAATAAATGTATTATAGAAGCACTGTTTTTTAATTCTAAATCCTAAGGTTTCGAGCGATTTCATGATTTCACGATTGATTTCATTTTGATTTCGTTTCAACTAATTTCATGAGATTTTATGTTATTTCAGGTGATTTCAAAAAGATTTCGTATTTATTACGATAATGGAAGTTTGTGTTTCTTGAGAGTGAATAACTTTTCGGAAGCAATGCTACCATATTATTTATTACATTTGATTGCTTGGTAGTCGCTTGATATCTCCCCTTAAATCTAATCATTGTAATATTTAATACATTTAGTCGCATAGATATTGTACTAACAAAAATCTTGTAAACCATCTTGCAGTCAAAACAGTCGCCAGGTACCATAAAACCATAAAATGTTACGCTCGATAATCGGTGTTGTTGGTAGCAGCTATATTTAAGGGAGTCTTCTAGCAAAGTAGACGAAAAAATAAACATTCATTCTGAATGTTTTACGAAAAGAACCATGAGATTTTTCAATACAAATGTTTCGCTTACTTTGTTATTTATCTTTTAAGGATACACATAAATTTTTTTAATACAAAATAGTAAAAAGTATAGAAGTTCGATAATGATATGTATAGACTGTTTCGAAAAACAGGTTCAGATGACTAACATGGTGGCGACTATCTTACTCATCTCAAACGAATTAAAATATGAGGATACAATTACAGATTGAACTAAAAAGATTTAATATCTCAATTTCCACGTTTTTTTCGTCTTTGAGATTGAAAAACAAATAGAATAACACATCACTTCTTAATATCCCTAGTTTCGACTATAAAGGCATGTCTCTATAAATTTCAAATCCATTAATTAATTTGAATTTGTGATATTATTGCAGCCAGCTTTGAAAATATGGTTTAAAAATGCATTTACAATTTTTGGTGTCATTATTAACCGCTGGGTACTCTTCTCTCTAAATGGCTATAATTTTGTTACTTTTACGAATTTTAATGAGCCAACGTTTATTATAATTGCTAAATAAAGAGGACAAATAAGACTGTAATCCCAAATTGTTTTAGATTTTTAAATTTTCCGTTGTTATTAGAAAGTAGGTGTACGGCGGAAGTTATACAACTTTATAATTTCTAGCATATATGTATAATATGTATACATATACTATAGTGCACGGTCACTTGGTGTGGAAAGTCAACGAATCTTCAAAAAGCGCTCAGGTCTGGTTTCGAGAAATATAAGTGTTGAGAAAAAAAAGGGTCCAGAAACATTCTAATTCCGCGCGCGAATTCTTCCAAGGAGTGGGGCAATACGATTCAGAGCGCGACGAGCGCGTGACGATTTCCCAATATTCGGCACTTCCTTCACAAAACCGATAGCGAGCGATTGTATTAACGGGGCAGTCTAAATAAACTTACTTTTTACCGGAATTCTCCTTTTTCTTAAATTACCGTAACAGGTTATGGGCCCAGGAGTGAGGAGTGACCGAAACTAGTCTGTTTTAGACGTGTGAAGTGGTGAAAAGCGAAAAAGATTCGTTTAAATAGAGGTAACAAACTGAGTGTGCCTAACACGTGGAATCTTTTGGCGTAACATTTAACAATGGAGACCAGCTCGTAAATAGAAAAGTTACGTAGTGCTAATAACTGGCAGCAGTGAAAATTTGTGATCGAAGTCCTGCTCGATGATGATGATTTGCTTAGTGTATGCAACGGTGTATTTGTAAAACCAGAGCAAGGAGCAGCAAACTATGCAGACAAACTTAAGAAGTGGGAAAAGGCCAACAAAACAGTTAAACGAATAATAGTAACGACAATTGAAAGTGAGCCACTCAAATTAATAATGAACTGTGAAACCGCGTGTGAAATGTGGCAAAAGTTGTGTACTGTGTACGATATGAAAAGCGAAGAAAGTTTGTCTTTAATGCAAAAGAGGTTTTTCGAATTCAAGTAGGATACGGCGGTTGATGTCGCATCAAATTTCTCTAAGGTCGAGCAATTAGTGCAAAAAATGAAAGCGCTCGGTGGAGATATCTCAGACTCTATGGTAATTTCGCGAATTCTTTCAACGTTGCCACCGATGTTCCATTATTTCCACAGTGCGTGGGACAGTGCGGAAAGTGCAAAGAAAACGCTAAGAAATTTAATGGCCCGATTAATGATAGAGGAATCGCGTGTTAAAAACGATACGACGGAGAATACGGCAGTCGCCTTGTTGTCAAAAGTAAGAACAAGTGAACAAACACGAAAAAACGTAAACACGAAATGGCACGCAGATTCAAAGACAGCTCGGTGTTATTCGTGCGGAAGAACGGGACATAAACAGAAACAATGTAAAGGATGTTATA
This sequence comes from Colletes latitarsis, assembly GCF_051014445.1. Taxonomy (NCBI): domain Eukaryota; kingdom Metazoa; phylum Arthropoda; class Insecta; order Hymenoptera; family Colletidae; genus Colletes; species Colletes latitarsis. The sequence continues at coordinate 4,209,390 of NC_135139.1, read as the reverse complement.
CGTGTGGTGTGAAGGGGCATTTTTCTCGGAACTGCCCAAAGAACAATAAGAGGAACGATAGCGACACAGGTCCAAAGAACACCGATACCCAACATGTATCATTTATGGTCAACAGCGTTAACCATCACTGCCACCTGGACATGGACAACAACCACACAGACGAATACTGGATAATCGACTCTGGGGCATCCGATCACATGACTCATCGCGACGATTGGTTTGTCAACATTCAACGATTCGAGGTACCCCTGCAAATTCAAATCAGCAACGGTGAGCAACTGACGGCGGTTGGTAAGGGTAACATAAACTTTGAAACACAAGTTCAAGGGCAACGGATTACCGGTACACTGCACGATGTTTTATACGTTCCAAAACTAAATGTAAACCTTTTTTCCGTCAACAAGGTCGTAAAAAAGGGTAAAAATTTCCTGATTTCAAACGGCGGAAAAGAATGCACCTTTATGAGTGAAGGTAAAATTGTAGCGAAAGGATTAGAATATGGACAGCTTTACCGACTTGATGTTCATATTCTCTTGCCTAAATTAGCGAACAGTGCGAATAAAACAGATTCATTGCAATTGTGGCATGAGCGTTTAGTGCATCAAAACAAACGACACGTAAAGGATTTTCTAAAAAAACTTAAAATAAATGTAGAAGTAGATAAAGAGTTTTGCGATGCGTGCGCTGTAGGGAAACACCACCGATCCGCATTCAAACGGGTGGAAAACAAAGCTTGCGTTCCAAGAAAAAGGGTTTATTCAGACGTCTGCGGTCCAATGGAAGTAGAGTCGTTAGGTAAAAGCCGATATTACGTTGCGTTTAAAGATGAGTACTCCAGTTTTCGCGCGATCTACTTTATTAGTCAAAAATCAGAAGTAATAAAACAGGTTAAAATCTACTGTAACGAAATTAAAAATCAGTTTAGTGAAGATATCAAAGAGCTAATTACGGACGGAGGGAGGGAATATATAAACAAAGAGGTTACTGATTTTTTACAAAACAGGGGAATAAAGCATACCGTGACAATTCCGTACACGCCAGAACAAAATGGTACCGCTGAAAGAGAAAATCGAATCATTGTAGAAGCAGCAAGGTCGATTTTGTATGCACAAAATAAACTGCCTAAGTTGCTGTGGGCAGAGGCTATGAACTTTGTAGTAGAAGCGGTCCCACTAAAATTACAAATAAAACGCCTTATGAATTATGGTATAATAAAAGCGCGCCTGTAAACCATCTTAAAATCTTCGCCACGGAATGCTTTATTCATGTACCGAAAGAAAAAAGACGTAAACTAGATAAGAAAGCAATACGAGGATTTCTTGTCGGATATAAGGAAGATCTAAAGGGTTATAGGGTGTATGTACCAGAAACGCGCGAAGTCATTGAAAGTCGCGATGTCATATTTAAAGAAGAAAAATTATCGTCATGTTATGTAGACATAGAAGAAAAGACTACTGGAAATGAAAGTGTAAACGCGGATAAAGAAGAAACCGAAGAAGAAAGTAAGGTAGAAAACTGTAGGGAATTACGTGACAGGCACAAAATTAAAAAACCGGAAGTCTACGGAAATCCATTGGCGTACTTTGTAGAGACAATTCCGAGAGACTACCAAGAAGCAGTAAATTCTAAAGATGTTGAAACTTGGAGTAATGCGATGAAAGATGAAATAAATTCCTTAAATGAAAATAACACATGGTTTTTGGTCGACAAGCCTAAAAATGCAAAAGTTTTAAACAACAGATGGGTATTTAGAATAAAAGAGAACAATAATAATGATGGAAAGATATACAAAGCGCGATTGGTAATAAAGGGTTGCTCGCAACGTCGGGGCATTGATTTTATCGAAACTTTCAGTCCAGTAGTTAGATATGATACACTTCGAGTTATAATAGGTTCAGCACTTAAAAACTTACATTTAAGACAATTTGATATTAAAACAGCGTTTCTGTATGGGAATCTGAGCGAAGAAATACACATGCAACAACCTCAAGGATTTGACGATGGTTCAAATCGAGTGTGCAAGCTACGAAAAAGCTTGTACGGACTCAAACAAGCACCAAGGTGCTGGAGCGAACATTTTTCAAATTTCTTACGTAGCTATGGTTTGAGGGAGAGCACAGCAGATCCGTGTCTGTACTCACGCATAGGGAATAAGAGCAGTCTAATATTAGCGCTGTGGGTCGACGATGGCCTAATAGGCGGTTCGTGTGTTCAAGAAATTAATATCTTTTTAAGTAAGCTGTGTGAGAAATTTAAAGCAAACATTTTTTTGAATGTAAAAAGGTTCGTAGGGATGGAAATCATAAAGTTGCCAAGTGGCTCAATTTTTGTAAATCAGGAAAATTACGCGAGAAAACTAGTCGAAAGATTTGGATTAGTAGAAGCAAAAATTGCAAAAACACCGATAGAGAATGGATGGAATGCGAGTGGCTCCGAGAGGGTTGACAAGGATGTACCATACCGCGAAGCGATCGGAAGCTTGATGTTTCTCCAAATTGTAAGTAGACCGGATATCGCATTTGCCCTAAACATCGCGTCTAGAGCATTAGAAAACCCAACTTTGGCTCACTGGAATCTAGCTAAGCGAATTATCTGATACGTCAAGGGGACATGCGATTACGGGCTACTGTATGATCAGAATTCAGATTTTGTTACCTTATCGGATGCCGATTTTGCTGGCGACATTGAGTCGCGCAAATCTACAAGTGGTGTAATATGCATGTTTGCAGGTGCAGCAATAAGCTGGCAAAGTAAAAAACAACAATGCGTAGCGCTCTCAACAACGGAAGCCGAATACGTTAGCGCGGCCACAGCAGCGAAAAATAATGTATGGAAAACGAGACTGTTAAAAGACATAGGTTTTGAAATAAGCAACAATGTACTATATGTAGATAATCAAAGCGCATTAAAGCTGATAAAGAACCCAGAGTTCCATCAGCGGAGCAAACATATCGATATAAAATTTCATTTTGTACGCGATCTGTATCAGAAAGGATTAATAGATGTAAGATATATTTGTACAGAAAATCAACTGGCAGATATATTAACAAAGCCTCTTAATAAATCCAGATTTGATTTTCTCCGAGAACGAATAGGAATAAGGTGCAGGTCAGATGCCGATAAGAAAGAGGAAGAATGTATCGGACCTTTTAGGGAGAGTGTTGAGAAAAAAAAGGGTCCAGAAACATTCTAATTCCGCGCGCGAATTCTTCCAAGGAGTGGGACAATACGATTCAGAGCGCGACGAGCGCGTGACGATTTCCCAATATTCGGCACTTCCTTCACAAAACCGATAGCGAGCGATTGTATTAACGGGGCAATCTAAATAAACTTACTTTTTACCGGAATTCTCCTTTTTCTTAAATTACCGTAACAATAAGGAATGTCAGTCACAATGGCCTTTGTCGTTTACTGACGATTCGAACGATTCTCACATTTGCCTTTTTTCTTTACCCCTCAAAATTATCCAAACTGCCGCGTTCACTTTGGGCAACTTCAAAGAGTCGAGAAAGAGCGCAAGTAGCAGCTTGTCTTTCTTGACTTTCCGAAACTCTACGAGCTCACGTACACGAGATTGGGCATAGTGTACGAAAGTGGAATGAGGAATTCCTGGAGTCCCCGGTGTGCGCTCTGATAACATTGATTTTGAGTCACAAATACGTTTTTGCCCGAGTTATTTTTTAAATAAATGATGTATTACAATTTGAAATAACAAATAGAGGATTTGTGGTGTACTTATCAATGAGGTACGTCATTACGCTAACCCAGACCTAACCCATAAAAGTACATAGAAATACGCCAATAATGCATGTAAACTAACCCATAAAAATCTAGTTTCTTTACAAGCATTATTTTAATAATCTTGAAGTCTTTAAATAATCTTAATCGATTGATTACTCCAATGAAATTAGTCGATTGATGCCCAATTCTAGTCCGTACAACTTTCATTCCGTTAAAAAATAATAAACCTTTTGCAATTTCACTTTCTATCTCACTTCCTCTTGTGTTCATTTCTAAATCTGTTCGTAACCTTGCGACTGATATGAAAATGATAATGGGGCTCTAGAGCCCCAGAAAAATGGGTCGAAAAAATACATTAGGTGAAAGGTCTACTCGTATACCTCCTCTGTGCTTTCATAGCTATTAACCGTACGTAACATTTCTTGTTTTATTTCAAACAAGAGGGATCGATTTTTTTTAAGAAACTGTTTTCTAAATCTGATAATTACATTCATGACATAAAAACAATAAGAAAATGTTTATTTTACCAATTTTATTTCGAAATAATAACTTTAATCTTTTCATTATGTCACAATCCAAGAATCGTTAGTAAAATAGAAGCTTAAAAATGCAGCATTCATGTTAAAGCTGACGATTAATGAATTATTAATGATCATAACGTTATCTATTTTACTTAAGAGGTCACATCACCTTGATAGGTCCAAAACGAGCGGTATTTTCACGAATTTTTTACAGGAAATGTGTGCGTTCAGTCGAAATGACCTATTTACCATGCATGAAACATTTCTTGAACTTAAACTAATTTTTTTTATATTTATTTACAACGGAGAAAATGGCGTTATCTCGAACCATGTACCAGTGTGCACGATACGTTGATCTACGTGATAACTCATTAACCTTTCAAACCGAATTTAATGGGTATACATTTTCTATTGACGTACAATTTTTTTAAAATTGATTCTCGAGATATTAATAAAAAAACTTCGGCAAAAGATTCATTTTCTTTTAAACTATTATAATTTTTAGAATTTTTTAAAACTTTTTTCGAAGCAGTCACTGTATCAGCGTCATAATACATCATTCATTCTACGATACGCATGGTACTATAACATTGGTAATATCCAATAAGACTTGTTGCTAAGTAGTCGCCTTGTTGCCACTATGGAGATGACATTCGTTTTGACGTCTTAGAAAAGAATAGGATTAGCTAAAAAGTAGTTGGTAACTCCATAGTTGGTTCGGGGAGTTAATTATATAGCAAACCAATTTCTTGATTCACAAAACAACAATTTATTTAAACAATAACAAGAAATGTTCAAGTCTAACAATCAACAAGAGATGGTGCGATTGGTCCGATTGTAAGATCACTTGTAAGGTGATCTTATTGATGTCCAAATTAAGAAGTCCGATTATATTGTTTTGCTCGCGTCCGATTCGATATTCAAAATGTCCAAATTCTTTTGCAAGCAATTCTTATGAACGTCCAAATGTTCCGAAAATTTACCAAATTCTGATTTTTGTCCAGAGTTTTGTCCTAGAGGAAGCCTCCGAATCTCCCTCTTAGTGCCTCCTTGGAGGCGTCGATGTTCGGATTGGGCCTTGTCCTGCCTAATCCGAATTTTGGACAGTTTTTAGATTGTGCAACGCCCACAGTCTGTTTTGTTTTATCCTACAAATCAAGGTCTGCAGGACGTTGCACAATCTTTGGGTTTATTTATTACCAATTCTTTTCCTAAGTGTTTGTCCTTACGATCCTAGTCCTGGTGGTCAACACGTGAGGGTTTGCGATACATCAATTGCCGTCGAGGGTGGTCTAACCGGAGACCGTTTCCAGAGAAATCTGAAACCGGCATCCGGCCAGACCTAGTCCTTTAGAAATTGCATGCAGTCCGTGAAAAATTGTAACTTCCTCAAAAACGGCACTGTTCACTATCGACTGCAGCGGAAACCCTTTACGTGGAGGCAACAGTAGTCGAACAATCGGCAACATTGCAAGTTCCCGGCTATGTATGTATGTATTTGGCGTATCTCGTCTGGTAAATCGGACATATACATAGTAATTCTTACAAAGTCTAACACGATTTGGACGATAAATATACACTGTGTAGGAACGTTTACATAAAAAACAAAGAAAATTTCTGTGTCCAAGGCGAGTGGCAGATATGAAATGATACAAGAAAAATATACTGCTACAATTGTTATATGTATGTCATAATCAATTTATTAAAAAAAGGAAATGTTTATTTATCCATAAGTTTTTATATTCAAAATATTTTTGCGCGTCCCCCACTTTGGGAACAATTAATCTAACATACAGGGTATTCGACCACTCCTGGGAAAAATTGTAATGAGAGATTCTAGGGGCCAAAATAAGACGAAAATCAAGGATACTAATTTGTTGATTGAAGCTTCCTTAAAAAGTTATTAACGTTTAAAGTTCCGCCCGTACTGAATTTTTTTCTCGAAAATGCAGAAGATTTCGAGAGTATGTCGATTCACTAAAAATGATTGTAATTGACCCCCACAGCTAACAATATTTTTTTCAGAACGATTTGAAATATTTTAATTTCATTGAAAAATTTCACACCTTCTCAAATTCTTTTCTAGAAAGTGGATAGAATTTCAAGGGCATGTCTATTCGTCAAAAATGATTGTAATTGTCCCCCGCAATCGAAAATAATTTTTCCAGAACGATTTAAAATTTTTTTTTCCATCGAAAAATTTAGGCACCTAATTAGATTTTCGGTAGGGAATTTTTTTCTCGAAAATGCGTAGGATTTCGGGGGTATTTGTAATGACCAAAAATGAGTGTAATTGACCCCCGCAACAGAGAATAATTTTTTTAGAATGATTTGAAATTGTTTAATTTTGCGAAAAATTTCACAACTTCTCGAATTTTCTCTCAAAAGTGGATAGGATTTCGGATATGTGTATTCACCAAGAATAATTGTATTTGTCCCCCGTAACCGAAAATAATTTTTCGAGAACGATTTCAAATTTTTGAATTTAATTATTAATAACTTTTTAACGAAGCCTCCATCAACAAATTGGTATTCTTGATTTTTGTCTTATTTTGGCGTCTAGAGTCTGCTGTTAAAATTTTTCCCAGGGGTGGCCGAACACCCTGTATATTTGGTAGATGAAAGCACTTAGGAAATTATCGTGTTTTAATTCGTTATTTGCAACCGTTTATTACACGACATTAACGAGTTATGTTAATGTCTAAATCGGAGTTAGTTAGACGATGATTAAATCAGATTTAATGTTCACGCCCTATAAATAAGCAATAAATATCGAAATTAAATATGAATCAGATTCCTAATAATTCATGAAATATTGAAAACAAAAATCAATGTATTAATTGATAAATTAATTATTTATCAATTTTATTTATTAAGTAATTTCCGATAAAACGAAGTGATTAAATGTAGCACGTGACTTATAACTGCGATCGATGTTCCTTTGTAATACGAAGTCGCATTGTGGCACATTAGCATTTGTAATCAGAAGTTCACATACCATTTCCTGACGTTCTTCGTGTAACTGTCTGAAAATTGATATCGTCCACAAGCAACGATATCTTTACATGACGTTGAACTAGTTGTATGCATGTTCACGCGATAGACCGTCGATATAATCGTCCCTAAACAAGTATTATCGCTTCCATGCTGGCGTTAGCATGTCGCAATTTTTTCTTTCTCGGTAGCTTAACGTTCTTGTGGTCTTCGTACACTCGTAGAGCGCGTATCTTTGCCATACATCTTCGACGTCCTCGTTGCAATATCGCATGGTAGAAGTTATGTTCATTCTACTTCCATAAGAGACAGACATACCGACGTTGTTCTTGCGCAGAAACTACGCAAATGAATATCTCGAAATTCCTCAACTAAATTCGCATTTAAAACTTCTATTGTATAAACTTTATTTTATCTTTCGAAGAAAGAATTATTTCGTGTTTGTATACACGTTTGTGAAGTAGTTAATATTGAAATTAAATCATGAGTATCTACACCTGTACAAGTATTAAATCTCCCCATAAATAAACATTATGCAAAAATCCCATAAAAGTTTCTGGACGAATTTTGCGTAAGTTTCCAATTAAGAAAATCATGCAATAGAGGGTTAGAATTTTAATCAGTGTTAATCGAACAGTGCACGTGGCACCCTCGCTGCATTTTGTCTATCCGCTATTTATTTATGACTATATCATTTGATACGTGTAATTCCCTGTGTTTACAATAAACGTTTATGTTTCGATTAAACCACTATTGTGTACTGTTATCTCTTTTTTACAATAATAATATTAACTTTCGAATATTGAGAACGTATCGTTGTATTTGTGATGACAATAGTATAAATATGATGGAAATGTCGGATCGAAAATTAAGGAAATTATTTAATTTTAGATAATTAATAAAACCATCGAGATATGTAAGATATTGTGTAACATGACATTGAATGCTTGCGAATTTTGTAACCATACATGTAGTTCGATATTATTATACCCAAAGATTTGGAAAATTATTGTAACAAAAGTAATGAAATACTATACGAAACTAGGTTGAATTATTTATACAAAGATTTCGATTAAAATGGGTATTATACGTACAATTTATAATTAGAATTAATGCGTATGTACAAACGAATATGTAGTTGCATTTGAATATGTAGTAGCAAATATGATGAAACAAATACGACGTATACAGGGTGGGGCGATAACTATGTCCACCTTGAATATCTCCGTTATTTGTAATAATATGAAAAAATGTTATATACAAAACTTGCACGGTACAGAGGGGGACACATTGTGATAAATGTAAACATTTTTCGTGTGGGTGGAGGTATAGAGGAGATTTCAAGGTCATCTTCATTTTTTTGAATGGAATGCTATATTTTTTTTATTGCGATGTGATAGCGGGCGTTGAGACGACTACATCAAGTTATCCTTCAAGGTCGTGCAAGGTCAAATGTGGTAGTAAAATAAACTTTCTTACATTACAGAAGATGTTCGAAATGGTGACCGTTTGCCTCAAATGCAAAGTTGCAATCTTCGTATCGCTGCATCACGTGCCTGTCTTATAGTCTCTGAATTTATTTTAGCGCATGCTATAGTTATCCGTTATTTCATATTTTCTGGTGTAGTGGGTACTTGTAGATAAACAACATTTTTCTATGCTCCCCAGAGAAAAAAATCTAATGGAGTTAAGTCTGGAGAACGAGCTGCCCAGGAAACTAATCCTTCACATCCTATCCATCGTCCCGTCCATTTATAAAATGCGGTCCGATTATTTCAATCGGTCCGATCATCAACGATTCCACACCACACATTAACTGACCACTGTCGTTGATGCTCAACTTGTCGTAACCAGTATCGATTATCGGGACTCCAATAATGCATATTATGCAAATTGAGATTTCCATGGTTAGTAAAGGTAGCTTCATCGGTGAACAGTATTAAAGAAATAAATGTTTCATTCATTTGTATTTTTTGTAGAGCCAACTGACAAAATGTGACACGATTGATAAAATCCGCACCGTATAACTGTTGATAGAGACTAATATGGTATGGATGAAATTTATGTCGTGCAAGGATTTGTAGTACGCTCTTTCTACCGATAGCCGATTCACGTTCAATCTGTCGGGAACTAATCTGCGGGTTTCGAGCTACAGTTGCAAGACAGCAACTTTATTTCTTTCGTCAGTTGCTATCTTACGGGTACCCAAATTTCCGGTTTCCTTTAATTTTTTGCACAAGCTTTGAAATGTTCGGTGCGAAGGATGTGTACGGTTGGATATCGTTCAGCATACAAGGCTGCAGCTCTTATCAAATTTTGTCGCATTTCTCCATAAATGAGGATCATATCCACTTGCTCTTCAAAAGAAAACTTCATTTTGATAATCACACTGTTGCTTGATTTAACAATCCACTGAGACTGACTACCGATATTTCATGTCAATGTTACGAACTGCCGTAATGTTTACATTTCTAACTGCACGCGATGTATTGCTACAACATAAACAATGTTACAAGACCATTCGTTTACATGAAAGTAAGGATCTATGAAGTACAGCATGTGCTAAAATAAGTTCAGAGATAATAAGACAGGCACGTGATGCAGCGATACGAAGATTGCAACTTTGCATTGACGCAAACGGTCATCATTTCGAACATCTTCTGTAATGTAAGAAAGTTTATTTTACTACCACATTTGACCTTGCATGACCTTCAAGGATAGCTTGATGAAGTCGTCCCAACATCTGCTATCACATCGCAATAAAAAAAATATCGCATTCCATTTAAAATAATGAAGATGATCTTGAAATCTCCTCTATGCCTCCACCTACACGAAAAGCAAGTTTTGTATATAACATTTTTTCATATTATTACAAATAACGGCGATATTCAAGGTGGACATAGTTATCGCCTCACTCTATATTGGCGTTTAAATTGAATTAGGGATGCACGATGGAAATAGAACCAATCAGTTATAATTATCTAAGGTATTGTGACATTAATTACAAACATTTCACTCCATTACAAGAAATATTCGCATACGACTGTACCAGATTTTAGGTAATTTTCTAATTTGCGATTATCCCGTCCGATAACTTCAACTGTTTTTAAGTATATGAAATTCAGTTGTAAAGATGTAATTACAAATTTGATATAACTGTTCACTGTCTCAACGCTAAAAATTATGTTAACTAACGATTTTCAATTGTAATGGATAATGAGCAAAAATTTAAATATCAATGGAAATTTATAAATATAATGCATTATTCTTTGGATATATTAGCATAAAATTTAGGCGTTTCGTTTTCAAAGAATTTATCTTTAATTAATTTCAATACTGTCCCTTTTAACCACTAAATAACTTTTATTACGATTTATTTCAATAAGGAGTTTAATCTAAAGTCTTCATATGTTGGGAAACTATTTCAAATTAATAAGTGTGTCTAAAGCAGATTATGTTAAGCCTTGCTAGCCTTACTAGTAGATTCGAAATAAATGCTTCAATTTTATATTCTTCTTTTTCATATTTTTATATCCTTATAACTAAAAATATCATGTTGCAACGCGACATATTTGATAAGGATGTAAAATAAGAATAACGACGCGACTTTTGCCGAAAAAAAGCAGGTAACGGCTAAAAATAACTTAGGATAACCAACCAGCGACGGCCACGTCAGCGCTCGACCTGGGCCTAGCGCGCTTCCCCGAGTATAAATAAGGGCCTTCCGGCCCATGTTCGGCAGTCGCTACCCGACTTAGTACAGAGAAGATCCACAGTGCCGGCTCCTACGCGGATGTATCAAGCTGCGGGAAAACTATTTGTTATACAGTCGGGTGCCTTCGCCAGGGAAAGCTCCTCAGTGCCGGTTCCTACGCGGATGTGCCAAACTGCAGGAGAGCGCCCACAAACTCTTACGGGTAACGTCCGCAAGAACCTCATGTTCGCCGCGGATAAGCGCCCCTACGAGACACGGTACGCGGCACCTACGCGGAGCGTCGCCACCGGTCTCTTAGGCCCCGCGCCCTCGTCCATTCGACGACCAAACTTCGCTGGCAACGAACCTGCCGCCGGAGTTTTGTAACAACGAGCAACGACGAATAAAATTACGAGTTCGCCCTCGGGTTTGACTCTGCTTTATAGCGAAGTCTTGGTGTCCGTTTAGTTCTCTACACCCTCTCCCAGTAACAATCTCCTCCTCCTTTCAATCAATCCTCGCAACTCACCCTCCTTTACAATGTATTATATTTATCATTTTGATTAGTAAGAACACAGGAAATAAAATTGATTAAATTAATGGAAATAATACAATTAATTAAAAAATATTTGACATATTGAAATAATCGTATCCACTTGATTCGTGCTTCCTTGATCACCACGTGACATATTATAATAAAACTACTTTAATAATTAGAAAGCTACTAATTACAATCGTTTCAAAATTTCAAGAACAATATTCAAATAAAATTATTAATTCATTTATTCATAGAGAGTATATGTCATCAGTAATAATATTTTTTATCGTACTTATAGGGATGGTTCAAATATAAAAGAGATTTGGTTTTAATAAATTCATTAAACGAATATTTTGGCAATGCCGAGATTTCAAGCAAGGTGCTTGCAAATTTATTTACTGTGACAATACCTTCCAATGTAAGTTAAAGATAATAATTTATTAATAGTGTCAGCATTATTTCTTCCCCTAAGGGATACTGATATTAATTGTTTGCACTCGAGAATCTACGCGAGCCTCTGTTACTTCATAATTATAGTGAAATGGAAATAGACTAAATTAATCGAATTCAATTTTTGGAAGTGTGACAAATTATTGGAAAATTTGTTTTACGCCTTTGTACAATCAACCGTTCCATTTTTATAATTATCTAATAGCATTAAATAAGTAGTTAAACACTGTATCAATAATGAAGACATTTCTTCGGAATAACTTTTGATTTGCAAAGTAAACTTAACTGCGTAACACAGTCTAACATTTATTACAAACTTACTCATTTTCCTAGATTCAAAATTAAACTATTTCATTAACAAAATAAAAGAATTTAGATAGAAAGCAAGCAATTCATTTATGACGCTTTTCTATTTCTTCGAATAGAGGGAATTGTGAAAGGAATGCATTTCCACTCAATTTTTGAAATTCATAGTAAAGCAATTAAACCAAATATCAGAAAGTGAGTTCGAGAAATGTTATAATCAACGAATTCGACGTTTAATTATCTATATGCAGTGTAGAGGGGATTATTTTGAAGAAGATGATCTTGCATCCATTTAATTTTAAAAAATAATTTAAAATTTTAGTAAATTATTTTTTAAATTTTATTGTTCCACTTCGTACACGATGGCGATCAGCTATTTAAAACTGTTTGATGGTTTCAGCGATAATGTCGACTGATATTGTATAAAATCAATTTCTCGGTATGTAAAGTTAATAATTATAATTTTATTTTCAATTCACAAGCAAGCTTTGAATAATTTCTAATATTACAGTAATGTAAAAACGAACTATTCAAGGCCGATATTTCATTCATTCAAAAATGACGTATTTGTTTATATTGTTATCATTTTTATCGTTTGTCGATTTCGCGAAATGTAAGCAAAATGAATTAATCTGTGGAAATCAGCTGAGGAAAGAACATTACTTCCCAACAAGAAATTCAGATCAGTTTATCGAGAAACGAATAACGTTCATTTAAAATTTATTTCTACAGTCGCAGTCGGTTCTGTGGATAATCTGCCACAAATCAAAAGAACTCGCGAAACAACATTTCTAGGAGATGGAATTCTGCACTGAATTTCTGTAGAAATCAGTAATAAAATTAGTGTACGACTATGCGAAGAAGATTAAATGAGGTTAATGACTCGTGTAGCTTGAAAAAAGTCTTTTATTTGAGAACGCAATACGATGATACGGTAACAGTTTGCTAAAGAATTTTTACGACTGAGTTTTTTTTTTAAAGTCATTTTTACGACTAAGTCTAAATTAAATAGACTATACTCCGACGGAAAATTGTATATTCAACGATGTCCTAACGAAGATTTTTTTCGAAAATGTATCGAGTCAAATTAATAACATACTGAGCCAATATGAATGTATTGAAAGATATTCTATTTCAATTTATCAACAATCACATGTCAGACAATTGGATTCTTCAAGCCGATAATAATCTAAAGCATATATCTCAAACAGCTTTTGAATGATATAAACATACGAGATTTGCAATGGTTTCGAAATCTTCAAATTTCAGAACTACTGAGATGTTGATTGATATAAGTACTTATCAGTAGAGTGTTGTCAAAAAGAAAAACAACATATTGTTAATTATACATATATTACTTATTTTTCATGTTTCTCGGTACCAATATCATTATACTTCGTTATAATTTATTACAAAAGTTAGTCTTAAGTAATCGTCCGCTTCTTATTCCTACAATATCACAAGTTATTTAAAATGTGTTATTTATGAGTTAAAAACAAAATTAGGTTACCACACTGTTACATAGCACTAAATGTATATTAATTATTAATTTCATTTGCAAGAAATCGTTCGTGTGCTATATGAGTGGGCTGTATTGCTGTAGCTATCAACACAGTTTTAATATTTTCATAATAAAAAATTAATTTATGTCTTACTTTTCAAACCAGAAGGATCATCAATTTTATGTACATATTATATTTGATATTTCAGAACTATTGTATAAAGCAAACGAAAGAACTCATCATTTTTGAATATCAAACCTTATATGTCCCAATAATCAGACGATTAAGTAAAAATGAAAAATTGAATGTTCAATCCCACCGAAATTAATTAAAATAATAATTTTATTTTTAAATCTTTTATATTCACTTGTACAATATTTTATTTGTGAAGGTGCGGAATTAGAGGAAGTTGTAGTTAAATAATTGGATGGCACAAGGTTTTGTATAACAGTTCCATTTATTACTGATATATTGATTTTGTAACTAAGTAATTGCGGATTTTTTTAATGAAATAGAAGGCAATTTTTTTATGAACCGAAATAACTTTATTTAGTAATGTATTGTCCATTTTTAACAATGGCCTCTTGCCAACTTTCAAGCAACATCATAATTCCACGTTCATGAAAGTTCTGGTTTTTATCGGCAAAAAGCTGAACCAAGTGTGGTTTGATATCATCATCGTTATTGAAATTTTTACCATTCAAAAAGTTTTGAAAAGAACGAAACAAATGATAATCTGACGGCGCAAGGTCTGGACTATATGTGGATGTAGCAACACATCCCAATTAAGCTCCAATAATTTTTGTCGAGTGATCAAAAATGTGTGTGGCCTTGCATTACCATGTGATGGAAAACAATACCTTTACGATTAACCAATTCTGGTCGCTTTTCTAGAATTTCATTATTCAGTTTGGTTAGTTGTTGAATGCACAGATTTAAGGTGATCGTTTGGTTGCATGGTAGAAGTTCAAAGGTAGACGATTCCTTCCTCATCCCACCAAACTGATAACATAATCTTCTTTACATGAATATTAACTTTGGTTATCGTTTGAGCTGGTTCATCTTGATTGCTCCACGATCTTTTTCGATTGACATTAATGTAAACAACTCATTTTTCATCTTCAGTTATCAATCTTTTTAAAAATGAATCATTTTCGTTGCGTTTCATAAGGAAATCGCAGATGTTAATGCGTTGTGTAAAGTGATTTTCTTTGAGCTCATGGGGAACCCATACATCGAGTTTCTTTATAGAACCAATTTGTTTTAAACATTTTTCAATGCATGTATGTGATACACCGAGCTTCTCTGCAATCTCACGTGTTGTACTATAACGATCCGAATCGATTAATGCTTTAATTTGGTCGTCATTAACTTCAACTGGACGGCCGGAACGTTTATTTTTCAGTGAAAAATCACCGGAATGAAATTTAGCTAACCAATTTTGACAATGCCGCTTTTTTGAGGTTTCGACACCATGCACAACAAATAACTTTTTGCGAGCTTGCGGTGCGCTTTTTCCTCTGCGGAAGTAATACAACAAAATATGAGTAAAATGCTCGTTTTGAATTTCCATTGTTCAACCGACGTCAAAAATGAACTACACAATCGATCGATGCAATGTTTTTTCCGAATAACAATTAAAATACTAACTATCAGACAACAATATGGGTTTGACATTTCGAATACATATAAATACATAACAATTCAACTAAAGTCATCTATCAGTGAAACCTACAATTACATTGTTGTCAAACCAATATATAGGATGTTCACGCTATTACTAACCAGCGATTTTTTCGAAAACTATTGTGATGGAAAAAAAATGAGAGAGTAAAAAGTTTTATAGCTTTTCATGGTCAATAGGACAGAGTATAACAATTTTGATTATTTTTATTATTTTGATGAATTAAGATGACCTTCAATTTTTGTAATGGAATGCCATATATTTTTGTGATGTTATCTCCCGTACTCGCCACCAGAGGGGTTGCGCTCTCACAAGCGCTCGACCAACCCATCCGTTGCTATACGTATGCTTCTTGACCGATTACCTAAGCAGTAAGTTTAGATTCCACTAGCAGGCCCAGACGAAACTTTCCCCTTTCCTTTCCTTTTTTACCCTCCTACTATCTTTCTCGATTCTCCTACCACAACAAACAAAGCAGCGTCACATTTTCATATATTTTTGTCAAGACAAGTTCATTCATGTTCTATATGATGACCTTCGAGGTCATAGAAAATCGAAAATAAAAGAAGTGTGAATGTTTCATAACACTGTGTTTATTAGAACTCTGTATTAGTAAGATTATAAAAGATGTTGAATATAGTTTTCTTGTGCACGAATACACATTTCACTTCTACGGATTACGTTTTCAGTTGCTGCTGCTATTGTTGTATGCGGTATCGATGCACATGCTTGTCGTATTTCAATTTTTAAATTGTTTATATCTATAGGAGGTATATCGTAAACAAACCTTGAAAGTCACCATATTGTACATGAATAAACTTCTCTTGACACACTTTCACATAATATACAAAACCATGGCTATCCATTTAAAAAATTCAAGGTTAACATTTCTCGAAAAGTAATGTAAATATACAAAATTTTTATACTATTACTGTTATTGTCCCATGGATCATAAAAAACCATAAAACTTTTTCCTCTTTCATTGGTTTCTAAGCACAATAGTTTTAGAAAAAATCGATGACTAGTAATAGTGTGAACATCCTATACAGGGTGTTCGGCCACCCCTGGGAAAAATTTTAATGGCGGACTCTAGAGGCTGTTAAGTTATTAACAATTAAATTCAAAAATTTCAAATCGTTCTGGAAAAATTATTTTCGGTTACGGGGGTCAATTACAATCATTTTTGGTTAATAGACATACCCCCGAAATCTTGCGCATTTTCGAGAAAAAAATTCAATACGAGCGGAAATTTAAACATTAATAACTTTTTAACGATGCCTCCATCAACAAATTGGTATTCTTGATTTTCATCTTATTTTGGCCTCTAGAATCCTCCATTAAAATTTTTCCCAGGGGTGGCCGAACACCTTGTATAAGAAAATTTAAAATCTTATTTTGGCCTCTAGCATCACCCATTAAATTTTTGACATATAGATGCAGAAAACTCAATATACGTGGGTCATTCAATAAATCCTTAGAAAAAGATAGAAAAACAAATTATTTTAGGTAGATTTCTTTTTATTTTTTAACATAATCTCCTTCTAGCTCCATACACTTTTCGAAGCGTTTCTCCAACATTTTTAAGGAATCTAAAAAGTAAGATTTCGGAAGATCCTCAAAATAGATATCTGTTTGGGCGGTGCCCTCCTCGTTCGACGTAAACCGTTGCCCGCCGAGCCATTTTTTTAAGTTTGAAAATAAAAGAATCACTGAGGGCCAAATCCGGTGAATACGGTGGATGTTGTAATAATTTGACTTTTAGTTCCATGATTTTGGCCACCGAAACTGAATAGGTGTGCACCCGTGCATTGTCTTGATGCAGGAGAAAGTTTCTTGCTTCGATCAACAATAAAAATGAAAACATGTGGTGGATATAACTGAGACTTTGACAGTTGTCTAGTGAGTCATGATGATTACTAAAAACAAACCATTTTCGATGCTATGAGTGCCAGGTCTTAGATTTTCTATGTACTTATTGAACGACCCTTGTACTTACTGAAAGAGTGATAAAAGTTGTTGGCTTCCACTAAGTTCGTGAAGCCGATTATTTAGCAAATAGAAAAGAAAACAACACTTATTTACCAACACTATAATTTATTAACAATTCGAATGTATAAACATAAAATGAGTTAACAGAAATTGTTCGGTGTGAATATATAAACGGTTCAATTCGTACAAGTTCTTGAAAATCTGAATCTAATCCTTTAAATCTTGAATTCTGAGCTCGTCCTGTTCGGTCGTTGTTTAAATACAAAAATTCTACTATGGGAGGTATCTTGATTGGCAAATTGGAACTGTCCCATCCCATATGGGTCAGTCCTTCCGAAACTTTAACTCCCACCCACTGTGGGAGCGTACGGCGATATTCGGCCGCGATGTCAAGGATGCAGGTATTTGGGCCCAAAATATCCGTTGAAAACTAATTATCGTGTGCTTCGCGTAAATCGCTTTAGTATACGTCAATTTCCTATTGTGGAGTTAGGTAGTAAATTTAAGTAAATCCGGTAAATTCTGTACTATTAAGTAATTTGAAGAGCCTTAAACCCTCGTACTATTAATATTTGAAAGGAATAAAGAACGCATCTTAAGTTGTTCGACAATAACAATGTTTTAAGGTTCAAACAAAATTTTTATTTGATATATTATCAATATATCCATATATCATTAAAATTTTCCCAGGGGTGGTCGAAAACCCTGTATACGATAAAATCACATACGAAAATTTTGTGAGTGATGAATGGTATGTACTAGAAGAAAAAAAGGCAAGTTAATGGTAAACAATAATCCGTTAGAAAATAAAGTTAAAGTAGTTACTTTGACACGTCAACATCCTTCATGGAGTTTAGAGACACTACGAAACACGGGAAGTAAATATTTAAAAAATAAAGATGATAGAATTCACTGCGAAAAGTAAATTAGGAACGGAGAGATCATTTCCGATAAGTATAACGCAATAAATATATCGATCAATGGTCTTATGATTGTTTTAAGGAAACCCGTAACAATTTACAGCAAGTTACGTTTTGCTAACTTCAACAATGGACTCTGGCAGGGCTAGTCAATATAAACAAATGATTTTAAATTTCATGCTACTACTCTGTGTGATATATTTTAAAAATATGCATAGAATTCGTTAAAGGGGGGTAACAAAATAGAAAACTTTTCAAAACTTTTCAAAAAATTATAAAATTTATTACACCGAAATTTGATGTGAGATATGTAATAAATACCGATTAAATGGGTTACCAATATCAATCTACTATTGATAGAACATTGGCAACCCTATGAGAAAGAGCTGTAATTGTTAATCAAAAAAATATTAGCAAAATAACATACACACAGCACAGTATACTATTACAATGTCTCAAAACATGTAATCTTTTGTGTTTTTCTGCATGCAAAAGCGCACGGGATAATTTGGACTAATTGTGGAGAACAAAGTAATTGTTAAAATCAGGCACGTTATCAAATGAGGTACATTAAACTTTTTAAAAATCTGTGCTCCAACCTTACGCAAAAAACGAAAAATTTCTTTTATTAATCGATTCGTGGTGTTCCGTTCGGTCGGCTCGGGGGTTTCCGCTTGTTTATGTTGCCAGATGCGGACACGTGACTTTGTCGAAAAAGTCTTCGAATATTCCGCAACTGGCAAATTTCATCGCAAATTACACGAGCGATTTAACGAATCGAAAGCGCTAGGCCCGAGTTGGCCAACGAAGGGCTGTATTGTTCCGCGGGTGGCCCGGTCCTCTACAACGACCATCGCCAACTCGTGGAACAATACAGCTATAAAATGGCTGCAACGTACGTGCAGCTACGCGTCTTAATCCAGAGTCCCGTTTTTTCCTCGGCAAAATTAACGGGGCCTTTTCGGTACGCACAAATCCAGTCTGCTTTTCCAGTACAGTTCTTAATAACAAACGATTACAAATGGTTCTTACCGTATTTATTTTAATTTTCTGAAAATAATTCTTATTTTAATTTTAACACACTCTAGCGAGAAGCGTCACTCAGGTGCGAAGAATTAATTTCCTAAAAATTCCGAGAGCATCTTCCCACATTTTATTCCTTCTTCCTTGGAAACAGCGAATACAAATAATTAATAAATTCAATTTAGCTGACTGATTTATCCAATCCGCAGAGGTAACAGTTGCGGTGGTAGTATTTTTAATTATTTGTATTCGTTCCTCGACGTATCTCCGATGCACATCTTGCTACCTACCCGACACGGTGGCTCTCTTAGTTCGGACGGCCCTGAGCGCGCGGCAGGCACGCGCCGTGATTCGTCAGTGTTTTTCGTTAATAATTCATAACGAAGTTCCATCCGACATTTTTGCAAAGGAAATTGTTGTTCAGAATCGTCTCAGCTACCCCACATTTCCGGTTCTTACACTATTTACGGGACACCCTGTATTATAGCAACTGAGGGGTCGGTAATGCGCTTGTGAGAGCGTGACCCCTCTGGTGGCGAGCATGGAAGGCGACGCCACAACGCCACCAAAGCGAGTCCACTTATTTGTTATTTTGCAGCGGGTTAAAGAAGATCCTCAAAATTTTCTGCTTGCTTCGTCGAAAGAAAACCATCGCGAGTCCCGCAACAATCCGCAGGCGCAAATACGCGAGAAGGAAAGCTGCCATAAAAGTTTTCGAACAAGCGAATAAAAACTGTACGAAGCGTCGTAGGAACGTCTTTTGAGCAATCCTGGGTCCAAAAATGTTCGGCAAAACACTATTTACGCGTGACCGTCGACGAGAGTAGAGGTATGTATCGTCGGTTGCAGAGGTTTTTCCGAAAGGTGCGGTGAAGCGACGTAAGCGGCTTATGAACGTGGTACCTAACGGTAAACGGGTTATAGCTCGCGGTGCGAACCGACTTTCGCGGTGCAGCGAACTCTCCTCACGTTTCCGTGGCACGAGCACGCTGGCCCTTAGCATGCAAGCATTGCAAGCTAAGGAGGGTGGGGCACGAACCGGTCGTATATTTTGCTAGCGCCAGCTTTCGTGCCGTTACGTTACCCCATTCGTGCCCGCTCGTGGTTGCGAAGCTGGATAGCTAGCAGTTCCAGAGAAAATAGCTCCTTGCCTGTCTCTGACCGGACGGAATGCACACAAGCTGCTCTTCTTATCCGGGCAGCAATCTATTCGCGCTGGCCCACTTTCTTACACGTCCCTCGCTATCTCTACCCCTTCCTTTATCTTTGTTTTTGGCTTTGCTCCTGAGCTTTTCACTTTTCACTGCTATTTCACCAAAGTTACTTGTTGTCCTATATTTTACGCTCGAAGAGAGGCGACTGTTTCCATTGTCTTCGTTTCTATTGGAATTGTAGAGCTATGGGTTGTATGATTTAAATTAAACAATATTTAATAGTAGAATTTCTCTTTTATTAAATTATATTCGTGAAGGTATATCTCAGAGATCCGTTCTCTATGAGATCTGTGTCTAAACTGTTCAGTTCACCCGCAGAAGAAAGACAAGAGTGAAGCGCAGTTCGCCCTAGCGACGAACTCTTATCTTTGAATAATAAACACCATGAGTTTGTAGAACCCGTGGCCAAAACTAAAACGAAACTCTAGACATATACAATCGTCACTGGAGATGATTTTTGTAACATCGTGATACGGTTAGGAAATCCAACAGTTTCGGATTAGCACGTTTGCTATTATTATTTGATGGTGTACAATATACAGAGTTACAAAGGGTTCCAGGTTTTAACGGCTAAACTTTGTCAGTGTATTACTCTATGAGTCCGAATAACAAATAAATTTGATACAGTATGTCCCAGGCAATTGGGAAAAACTATATCCCT
Organism: Colletes latitarsis; assembly: GCF_051014445.1. NCBI lineage: Eukaryota > Metazoa > Arthropoda > Insecta > Hymenoptera > Colletidae > Colletes > Colletes latitarsis. The sequence goes on along the minus strand of NC_135139.1, from coordinate 4,188,153 downwards.
AAAACGTTGAGACAAAATATATCATGAAGCAAAATTAAACGACATCGAAAGATGCACAGACTGCATCCTTCTTTAAATGGAAATATATAATTTTGTATTCATTATTCGATGCAGTTTTTTAATCTGTACAGAAACGTATTAAGGTACTCATACCCTAAACCTAATAGTTTAAGAGTTACACCACTTTAAAATTTACTACAAAGATAGCATGATACTTTTAGAAGTTCCGGAAATAATTACGACTTCATTTTAAACTGTATATCGTTCTTAAAAATACAAGATTAATAGCGGTCGAAAATCGCATTTATTACTCCACGAATTTCATTTTTATTTGGATTTCATTTCATTAAATTTACGTGTCGATTCATTACGCAAATTTACTCTTGTCCGATACACTTTTTCAGAGGTAATAAACGGAAATGCATATTTGCATACTGTCGATTTGTAAATAATTAAGTTATTTCAGTACGAAATCTAATAACTTCATAATGGTTACTTATAAAGTGTTGCAACCTCCTCTAATAAACATAACTCCTGTAAACAAACTAAATGGTAAATATTGCTAATTTGTTCGTATATTGTTCCTTTTGTATTCCGTATTTTTGTCGTAATTGTTTGATAAAGCTTGAAACGACCTGTGTTAATATAGCATTTCTTCCCTCATTTACAAATTGGTTCCATAGAATATACAAAGTTTGACTATTCACCTGGAATACCCTAGAGAAATAAGAATATTATTTGTAAAAGTAGATAAAAAAGAACATAATTTTTTAGAAAATAAGCTAACTTAGCGATTTTGATAAGGTCGAAGTATACTCTCTCTAATTGTAAGTGTACGCGTACTTAATGAATTTTCAAACTCGATTTTATCGAAAATGAAGCTATCTATAACAAAATTTTATTCTATATTTCGGCTCAGTTTTATGTAAGGAATCACTCTCTTGCCGGTTGTACCACGATCATTCGAACACCCTGTATAAACATCAAGATGTAATAATTTCTATTAATTCATTTCCAAAGAAAAAATATAAATTAGACGATACATGCTCCATATAGAAGACTAGTATTCAAGTTAAGGAAACACTACAGCAAAGTATAATATTTTTAAAGTCTGCAGATGATTTTTTACGAAATCTAGAACTTTTAAACCTGTGGATTTTCTTTGATAATACTCTATAAAGGATAATGAAGGGAATAAAGTTATGTCAAGATTTCATATTTTGACAAATTCACTAAGTATGGTATTATTATTACTAGTAGGTGCAAATATGCGCCAATGTGGTTAATTTCTCTTATCAATGTGGTAACCAATCATTCGATTGCCAAGAAATAACACGTAGGGAAGAGGTAATCTGTTAATAAGTGAATGATTGATTCCTTTGCTTTTAGTCTTCAGCCTTGTGAGGTAAGAGTACTAGTACAATAATGAAGCTACATAGATTTTATAGAGCGTGATTTCTAAAAAAAAAAAAGACAAGAGGCAGTAACTACCTGCCGGTAACTACATTCTCTGCCCTAAAGGTCGACGAATATAATTTGAAATTCAAATTTTAATAAGGTTTCAAAGAAGAAAAAGAAAGGCAGGAAGTACTATCATTATTTCTTGAAAGAATTCTACTCTAAAACAAGAATGCCTTGCAATTACAACGAAAGGAAATAAATGCGATAAAGTAGTTCTTTTTACAGCATTCGAGAAAATGCCTTTTTACTGTTACAGGTACTCGTATAAACATCTTCTTACAACTGTTTCCACAGATAGAACGAAATCTCAGCATCTTTGTTCTGCATAGAAGTTACATTTTTCTCGTGTACACTACAGTTTAGTCACGGTGATCTAGTCACTTTCTTTATATGTATTTTTCTAGTAATATCAAAGTATTCTCTTTTTTTTCGTTAGCATTATTAAGGAATACTTTACAAAGTATTACCATAGAAAACACCTTCCTTCGCGTGTAATTCTATGTGTATTACTTTAGAGCGCATCAAAATTCTAACGACCTGTAAATTCTTATCTTGCGCACGGGATACCCTCTTATCAGAAATACCATTTGTTCACGCTGGCCCACTTTCTACTCTCGCCTTCCCTCCCATTTCTTGATGTACCCTTAAAATATATCTATGTAGTCCTGTACCTAACAAATCTTTAAGTTACTTTCTCATATTTCTAATGTATTAGTGTGCATATCACGTATGTAGGACAGAACGTGGTATACACTTCCAATTCATTAAACAAAAATATCACATTAAAAAATAAAAGCAAATAATGATAATCTGAATTATTTTTTTTCAATAATCTAGGACTGGATTTCATGACTCCAGAATGTATGTATCGGATCGAGTTCTACGAATCCTAGGTATTTTAGGTAATTTTTCGTACAATCTCATGGTAGGTCAAATGTCTTTGACCTCTTTTATTCAGTTACGAACTCTTCATTATCAAAAGGTGTTGTAATATACATATATGAATGAAATGAATGAAAATGGAACCGTAAAAGGAGCGCTCAAAACGTTACTCTATGCTTCTTTTGCCAAAATAAATTTCAACGACTCTTGTTGGTGCTTAAAATGGAGGTTAAAATAAAAGGTACATATGTGGGTATTAGTGAAGCGCATATAAATTTTCCCAAATATTAGCTTATGAACAAGAAAATTCTTGCTGTCTCTGACCAGTTCATGTGTATGACAGCAACGCTCTTCTTGCTGGAGGCATAATTTATTCTTGTTGGCCCATTTCTTCTTCGATTTTCCCGTGACCCTCAGCCCGTTAGAAGTAGATTCGCTGAGTCTATACGTTCTACGTCATCCTTACAATAAATATTACAAATGTCTTTATTTCACATTTCTCTATATCGTCATTTTCTTCCATTGTATAATAAGTAATCCAAATTCGCATAAATATGCATGTAATTATATTTTATAAAGCACACACGTGCCTTGCCAAAGAAAATTTCAACGTGACGTAATTACGAAAAGTCAGCAGACAAACGAATTATATTCCATTTCAGTGTCCTTGTCGAGCTGCTATCTATTTATACGATTATTTTCATTCGTCTCCCCTTCTATTTCCGTTTCTTCCTTCGTCTGTAATTCCAGCCCTCTGCAGCATCTCCTGTATTCCTTTTGCAATGCACATAACACCAAATCGGATTTAACGACGCAGTGCACGCTAGGCGAAATGTAATTTCCAGGTAAACTAGCAGGAAAGGTCTCCTACAGACACGAACATGATTTTAATATGTAGTATATAAAGCTCTTCGTAAAGCTCTCCGGAAAACGAAATAGATTAATTTAAAACCACACTCCGAATACATTTATTGTGAAACTAGTTAAGTAATTTTAGTTCCGCCGTTGATAATGTAAAATGCTTAATAATTCAATTCATAACAGCAAGGAAAGTTAAATAATGCCCAATTTCTTTATACATATATATTACGTATTTAATGAATCGTTTCAATATTCGTGGGTTAGTAATACTTGGTTGATTTTACTTAACAAGTAAAATAAGCTCGGAAAAATAATACTCTATTAGAAATTTTTTCTTTTCATAAAACAGTTTATTTATTCCGTGTCTTCATTATATTTGTACGATACAATATATGTGTGCTGATTGTTTTCTCTAAGAAAATTCATTTTTTAATAGATATAGAGTAACAAAACATCTACCGAGAAAAAGTTTTATACCTTCAGCACAAAGCCATTAAACTTTTACGTTTTAGTAAAAATCGTTTTTCGTTTTTGTCAAATCCAACTCTTTCTTGAATATCACGGAGCGGAATAAAGGAAAGGAAGATGATCAAAGTCGTGTCTGTTAAGTTCCGCGATGGAGTCAATTAAAAGTTCTGGAAAGTTGGAACCTTTTCGTCGTGCATACGAATCATGCCAACATAGCACGCGGGATGTTTTCACTCCGGATATTACACTTCGCTTGTACCCGTGAACGAAGAAATTTCTATACACACGTATCGTGATGTGTTAGTGGTATATGCGTCATAGATTTACTATCTCGAAAGACACGTTTGCAGAGTCTAGTAATAGTACTGAAACAAAATGTACCTAAAGCAGGATATCGTAGTAGTATAGTACCATAGCGATGAACATCGTGCATTAGGAGAAAACTAATTGCAAGCATAGAATGTGAATGAAGTTCAAACGAATAGAGAGAAATACATAATTTATTAACCTCCATTGCGATAAAAATAAAGTATAAAAGTCGTATCAAAAATAGATAAAGGGATCTGAATCGGTTTTTAATGGCCAAGTTCATTTAGTAATTCAAATTTAGAGATCACAACAAAATAATATTTAAGAATGTTATACGATCTATATTTTTTGATACAATAAATTTTTTGTTTTTATAAATATCAACCATGCTTGGTATGTTAAACGAAATTACGAACATTCATTACATCGAAGAGTATATGTATTATTTAATGCAGAAAAAGTAGATGAAATTGATACGAAGAAATGATAATTCGTTCAAATTGTATTCAATTTTATTTGTTAATAGTACTCAATTTTTAAACTTATGTTGAATAACGAGAATAGAAAGTGTACATTTTTATAAAAACTTCGGTGACTATGGAAAGAAAGAGACAATAGGCCACCTACAATTGCCACCTACAATAGGCCACCTACAACTTGCAATCGACATTCAAAGATTCTGTGACGTTTATCAAATACGACTTTTGTCAGTTTTTTGTTTCTGAAAATTGTACTGTTCTACAAAAAGGTGATTAAACTTGTAGAAAAGAAAGGAGGGCGGTCGAATTAAAAAAAAACCCCATTGATGTGGCAGTTATTCATTTTCTGTATTTTAATAGTAGTTCATAGGTATCTACTAACTTTTTGCTGCGCCATTTTATTTACTTCTTGTAGTTTTGCTAATGTTCGCGTTCGAATATGCGTGGCCGGGATTTAAATTAATTGAAGGGGCTGGTGGTGGAATAACAACAACCCAAAGATCTACCCTCAATTATAATGTTTATTAGAGGTTAGCCTCACGTAGGTTTTACCAATGTAACAACTCCGCAGTTTAACCGACCGTGAAAATCGAACTGTATTAATACTGCGTCCAACAGACTCGTCTGTGGCGGAGAGTGTCTAACGGACTGTTTGTAACCGACTGTCGTCTCGATCTCGACTCCGAGGAATATACAGGGTGTTCGGCCACCCCTGGGAAAAATTGTAGTGGGAGATTCCAGAGGCCAAAATAAGACGAAAATCAAGAATAGCAATTTGTTGATTGAGACTTTCGAAAGTTTAAAGTTCCGCCTGTAGAACGGCAATCTGCGAACAGTTGCGTGCATGCGATAATGGTTCTCACTCAGCATGAGAAACTCTACTTACAAGGAAGGTTTTTCAGGTGTCCGCCTCCGATTGTTTTGAATTTTGGATATGTTTTAAAGGACCGAAAAATAAGATATACGTATTTTTTTATATCAGCCCGTTTTCATATTTAGGGGGTGAAATGACCCCCTAAATGTTTAGCTACAATAGGCTATCTCAAAAACTATCATAGATAGAAGAAAACTTCTTAAAGAAAAGTTTCATGATTTTTTATGCGCATATCAATTCTGGTCATCAATTTTGTAAAAAATAATTTATTTATAACAAAAAATTTATTTATAACATTATTTTAAAAGAAATCACAATTTACATAATAACAACAAAGAACACAATTTTTTTTCTGAATCCATTGATATATCACATAGTATGTTTGCCTCTTACAATTTTGCGTATTTCAATATTTTATGTGTTGTGCACAAACATCGGGTGGCGGTCATACCAAATATGACGTGCGGTCGATGTCTTTTTTAGGACGATATTTTTTGGCAAACAACATATATGATCAACTACACGTTATTTCTTTCTTTCCCACACTACAATCTATACATATGTATATCATATGACCAGGGAAGTTCTGTCGGCCAAGCATGAGATATATCATTTTACTCTAAATGGGTATTAACGCCATATAATAGTATCAGTGGATGCATAAAGAAGTGGTTCTTATTACGCACTAAACAAGCAGTAAACAATTAATTATAAATGTATATATAATTCTTTAAACTATCAAATCCGAGCGTTCGACGTGATCACAGCATTTATTTTGTAATACAGTGATTAAAAATGATTATCAATCCGATGAATGTGATTAATTTGCTATTAGCAACATTTCAAACAATGTATTTAATGTATACTCCTACAACAAGAGAGGAAGTACAACTTAAGGAAACCATTAAAAAAATGTTGCTCGATAGCATATTTGAATTTAATGAAATTGAAGTTTCTGAAGAATGGTCATTGGACTTTTTGGATCAATTTAAAGAATGTGAGGTTGAGGCTGTTGATGAAGATGATGCAGACGAAAATTGGTCTGGGGAGACATATACTGGAGTTTGTTCGCAGCGTGACGAAGACATTGATGTTGATTATAAACGGAATGCAGTTGCGTTTGGGAAAGGTTGAGAAAAAAAACGTAGACTTGCTACCATTCAACATAATTTTAAACTTGTTTCATCTGAACGACAATTACGAAGATGGACTCATCAAATTGAAGCATGAGGAACTAGAAAAGGAAGATTGGCTCAAATTTCCGAGTTTATGATAACAAATTTGAAGAGAGCTATTGATTCGGGTATATTTTGCATGATAGAGATGTTCGACGATGGGCTTTACAAGCATATAAGGAACAAGGTAACGATTATATGACATTTAAAGATTTCAAAACATGGCTGTATAATTTTAAAAAAGCTCATCGTATTGTTTCTCGAAAAGTAACAAAATTTGTAACACGAAAGACAATAGAAGACGACGAAGTATTGAAAGTTAAAGCTACGGATTTTGTCAATGAATTAAAACCTTTGAGATTAGACTCGAGATGAGTCTATTCTCTCTCATACCCTTCTATTAGACTCCTGGAGTGGACACTAAATAACTTTACTAGTGCCTAGTATACATAGTAAACACCAGATATTATAATGAACATTAACCATATATTATATCTGATATGACCGCCACCCGATGTGTGTGCGCAACACATATATAATATTGAAATACGCAAAATTATAAGAGGCAAACATACTATGTGATATATCAATGGATTCAGAAAAGAAATTGTGTTCTTTTTTGTTATTATGTAAATTGTGATTTCTTTTAAAATAATGTTATAAACAAATTATTTTTTACAAAATTGATGACCAGAATTTATATGTGCATAAAAAACCATGAAACTTTTCCTTAAGAAATTTTCTTCTATCTATGATGGTTTTTGAGATAGCTTATTGTAGCTGAAACTTCAGGGGGTCGTTTCACCCCCTAAATATGAAAACGGGCCGATATAAAAAATACGTATATATTATTTTTCGGTCCTTTACAACATATCCAAAATTCAAAACAATCGGAGGCGGACACCTGAAAAACCTTCCTTGTTAGTGACGTATCGACAATCTCAGTTTTTTATGTAAGAACCACTATCACGCGTACGTAGCTGTTCGCAGATTGCCGTTCTACAAGCGGAATTTTAAACGTTAATAACTTTTTAACGAAGCCTCAATCAACAAATTAGTATTCTTGATTTTAGTCTTATTTTGGCCTTTACAATCTCTCATTAAAATTTGTCCCAGGGATGGCCGAACACCTGTATACATGACCTTATCCTAACAGAAAAGGGACAGAAAAAAAACAGGGCAGAAAGATGGAAAAACATAACTGCAATATATTTAGCGGGGAGAGAGTTTAGCGCGAGCAGAAGAAGATAAAAGTGAAGAGACTCGCAGGGCCCGGCTCGAAATAGTCCGAGGCCTATGCCAGATCTTGAAAAAAAACAGACGCCTCGTACGGTTCTGGACGCCAAGTGTTTAACAGAACGACCAGGCTCGCACAAAACCCTGAGAAAATGGAAAAATAGGAAGCTTAAAAGTTATAAGGTACTAGTTAAAAGGTATAGTCCGGGCCACGATATAGCGAGGTCGTAAACTCGAGTGGGTGTCAAAGTTTACACGTTTCAGCTCCCGGAACAAGTGAATTAACAGAAATACGAGCAGCTAAGAGCTTTAGACAATAGTCAGCGCCGTACGAAGAAATGTTTTATCCAGTGTCGCCATTTTTAAAGATATCGTAACAGGTAAAGGTCTTACTCAAGTCTTTTATATCTTAATTTACCTGCTTAATTTACCTGCTATACCTCAGGCAAGATAACATGTACGGCTCTAAGTGCCGCAGCAGTAGTCGGTCCCAACCCTCAAGAGTTTAGTTTACGACCTCGCTATATCGTAGCCCGGACTATATTTGCACGCATTCCATTCACCCAACGACAACGATGTAGTGGCGATACAATGGCCGCTACATAATATTAGTAAAATGATATGTGATTTTGTGGAAACTTTTATTCAACAATAAGCGCAATGATTGGATCACAACGGGGAAAGGTATAAAAATACTAATTCTTATTAATAGTAAAATTGTTTATTGTTTTCTACTGTGATCACACAGAAGTGATTAATGGAGCGCCGTATATATTTTCACGGCAAAGATTTAAAAATAATGATTTTGGTTACAGCATACGTATATACAATCTACCCTCAGTTTGCGAAGCAACAATATTCTTTTTAAAAAAATAAAATAATCGACGTGTATCGTGATAATACTAAAATATACAAAAATGCATAACAAGAAGTAAATACATTCATAAATGAGTAATTGTTATTTACAATGCATATGTGCAATAGAGGTACCGATTGAGCAGAATTCTATTCGCATTTCGCACAAAACCAATTCACTATTTTATTCTGATTTTTGTGCGAGACGACAGCTTGGAAAAGCTTTTAAATTGTTTGTTATCTTGTTTTCCAATTTAAATCAGACAACCCATATCTTTGCAGATTTTTTCAACTGAAATCTATAAAGTAATCAAAATAGTTCGTAAGGTTGTTGGTAGAAGGCACATGTATGACTTGTTTTATGTTGTACTACTTCGTTACGCATAGATTTCAATTTGCAACAGAACACGCATACTATTAAGATATGTAAAAAGTCCGTTCGTGCCGACGGCGGTACTTTAATACTTAATTATAAATTTTACACACAACTGGTTAAATTAAGAGCAACCATACAAAAGAAATGGCCATCACTTATATTCACAAACAGAGTTGTTTTCCACTGTAATAACATACGACGCTATATATGTTTAACGACAAAATAAAAATTATTGCTTAGTCGGAAAGTTCGTTTTACTTATTTCGTACAATAAAAAATTCTCTCGAAGGAAAATCGATTAAAAGCACTGAAGAATTAAATATACACAAATCTGGATTTTCTAATAAATAAAGCGTTCAGTTTTATTGTAAAGAAATATTTAAATGACCCAAAAAATAGTAGAGGATCATAGAACAAAATGGCACATGTATCATTGATGAAGTAAGTTCTATATAAAATTTGATAAATCGTAAATGTATACTTCATTAATAAGTGTGTTTTAATATAAAGATAGAAATCTGCTAGAGTTTATTTTCTGACGTCTACCATAAAACAAATCTTTAACCCTTACATGGACTCGGAAAGATATGAAAGTTAAGAGAATTATCATCTGAATTATTAGCTAACAATAAATTTCAATGGCGTTCTTTTATGTTGTACTGATGAGCCATTTTTGTAGATGGAAAAAGAAAGCTACCCAATACCTAGCATAAACAAGTCATCGAAATGCGGCAATATTGACTACGCTCAGTTCTTGAGGACCAAGGTAGGAGAATTATTTCCCGACAAAATAAGAGTCGATACGTGACTGTTTCGTTGAGAGACAATTGTCGCTTAAGAAGAGTCACGCTGAGACCCTTCACGATAAATTTCCACCCACCACCTATACGTCAAGTGGAAACTCCAACAAGGATGAGTCTGTTGCTCCCTTCCCGAAGAGAATCGTGCTAAGGATGCAATAGAAGGGAGGCCATGATCCATCTTAGGTACAGAAAGAGATTTTGGATCGTAACTTCATTTTAAACACTTTGTTTAAATATCTCGCATATACTTTGTATAATACAGTTTTATCAACAACATAACAAAACAACTAGCGAAATTTGCATCGATGTTATCAAATTAATCTTGGATTATACAATAAATTGACTTTTGTGTACACAGTAATTCATAGATGCATACTTATTTTACGTTTTTAAATTTTTCTGTCAAATCCGGGTTCGTTACAATGTGCAGTGGATTCTAATTTTTTTTCTTTTAACTAAGTAACTTTTCTTCTAAATTTCTTTCTACTACATTTTAACACGATTCGACAACAGGAATGTGTATCACATTTGAAATTTTAGTAATTTAAATCATAATCGTCTTTTGCTATTATAAAAGGGTTAACGACTGTTTGTTAATAAAAATAAAATTTCTTAGATGTATGATAGTAACATTTGTTTACTCCTTTCAGTAATATACCTAAAATTTTGGAAATTTATCATTAAATTTAACTTAATATACAGGATGTTCGGCTACCTCTGGAAACAAATTTAATGGGAGATTCTAGAGGCCGAAATAAGATGAAAATCAAGAATATTAGGTTTCGTTAAAAAGTTATTAACATTTCAAGTTCCGTCTGTAGAACGGCAATCTGCGAACAACTGCGTGCGCGCGATAGGTTGAAACAGGTCGGTCCTACTGGTTCTCATTAACAAAACTGTAAGGCTAGTCTAAGTCAGTAAGTAGAGTTTCTCATGCTGAGTGAGAACCATTATCGTGCGCACGCAGCTGTTCGCAGATTGCCGTTCTACAGACGGAACTTTAAACATTAATAACTTTCTAACGAAACCTCAATCAACAAATTAGTATTTTTGATTTTCATTTCATATTGACCTCTAGAATCTTTCATTAAATTTTTCCCTAGAGGTAGCCAAACACCCTGTATAACCTAGTGATTGAACTATTTTACGCGACTACAGATAAATGAACAGAATATCATTACAATTTAACTTTCAATGTAGAATAAACAACAAATAAATTTAGTACAAAACAAAATAATACGTATAATGAATTACAAAAAAGTTGTTGACTGAAATTCACAATTCTTACAGTTGCTTTATGAATACAAAAGAATTGGCGAAACTATAAATCGAGTTGAACTATACTTTTTGGAATATATATGGTATCTCACACCACAGAATGCAAACTCTAATTTTTTGGCAACACAGTATGTGTTGTTAGAATTAACGAACAGAAATACGTCAAAAAATTGTTGTTGGTCCACAAAATGTCGAAAATTATATTGATATGGATATATCTACAAAGTTTCTACTAAAAGATCCGCTAATCTGAAAAATGACAAATCCTAAATCACAGACTTAGAAATAGTCTAAATTTAAAAATATTAAATCATATTGCAATGTGGCACGTCAAGATAATAATTTTAGAACAATTTATTAAGCAAAGATGAAAATAGTAAGCAATATATTCGTTCAGTATATGTGAATATACACATATGTACACACGCGCGCGCACACACACGCACACGCGAAAAATTTTAATAGGAGATTCTAGAGGCCAAAATAAGATGAAAATCATATATAACAATTTGTTGATGGAGGCTTCGTTAAAAAGTTATTAACAATTAAATTCGAAAATTTCAAATCATTCTGAAAAAATTATTTTTGGTTGCAGAGTTGAATTCCAATCATTTTTGGTGAAAACACATACCCCTGAAATTTTACCCACTTTCGAGAAAAAAATTCGAGTAGGTACTGAAATTTTTAGACGAAATTAAAAAATTTCAATATATCATACTAAAAAAATTATATTTAATTACAGGGGGCAATTACAATCGTTTTTGGTCAATAGACATATCCTCGAAATCCTAACCACTTTCGAGAAAAAAATTCGGGTATGTGCTGAAATTTTTCGGCGAAAAAAAAATTTTTCAAATCATTCTAAAAAAATTATTGTCGGTTGCGGGGGTCGATTACAATCATTTTTCGTCAATAGATATACCCCCGAAATCTTACGCACTTTCGAGAAAAAAATTCATTACCGAAAATATGTCTGACCATATCATTGTTATGTTTCACTGAAATTTCATGCATATCTCTAAAACATAATAACTTCTGAACGGATTGAGGGATTTTAATGTTTAAAAAGGCAAACCATGCGTATTTTAATGGAGAATATGTAGAAATTCTAAAAATAATGGAAAAGTTGTTCGTTGACCCCGTAAAGTGAGAAAAACCCCATAAAAATGGTCCAATATTCAAATAGCCATAACTCCTACAATAGTGAATATATTTCAATGAAACCTTTTTCTGAGGTAGAGCTCATAGGTATCTACAAAAAAGTATTAGACAATTTTTCTATAGGGCGTCAAACAAAATTACTACAAATCAAAACCGAATGTTTCAGAAAAATCGGCGGGGGGTAGTAGGTGCCTAAATTTTTCGACGAAATTAAAAAATTTCAAATCTTTCTGGAAAAATTATTTTCGGTTGCGGGGGTCAATTACAATAATTTTTTATGAATAGACATACCCGCGAAATCCTACCCACTTTCTAAAAAAAAATTCGAGAAGTTGTGAAACTTTTCGACAAAATTGAAAAATTTTAAATCGTTCTCGAAAAATTATTTTCGGTTGCGGGGGTCAATTACAATCGTTTTTGGTGAATAGACATATCCTCGGAATCTTGTGCATTTTCAAGAAAAAAATTCAATACGGGCGGAACTTTAAATGTTAATAACTTTTTAACGAAGCCTCCATCAACAAATTAATATTCTTGATTTTCGTCTTATTTTAGTCTCTAGAAGCTCCCATTAAAATTTTTCCAAGGGGTGGCCGAACACCCTGTATATATATACACGTCTCACATTCTTCACATTAGTGTTTATACCAACACTGTGTGCAATTTGTCTCACAGACATCTTTGAATTTGATGCCGCCCTTAGTATTGCTCGTTTATCGCGAGCAGATAAGCTTTACGGACGCCCGGAACTTTTTTTCCCCCATAATTTTCTGGATCTTTTAATTTTATAATCACTTTGCAACTTCTGTTTGTAACTTTTGATATTTGGGCCATTGAATACTGCTCATCCTTTAATTTCAGTATGGTCTGTATTACACGAGCACTGAGTTTCTTTCCTCGGCCTATTTTTATTAATATATTGACTCTTTTAACAAAAATTAATTACAGAGTGTTACTACACACTTTAATAATTATGATTCACGTTCGACGTTTGCTATTCCGTAGCTCATATACAACTGAGAGACGTAGATTCTGTGCTTGTGCTATCATTTTGTCCCGCTTGAGTACCACAATATTTACGTTTTCATTCGCAGAATTCTGTCGAAATGAGTATTGTTGATGATATTCAACATGCTCTACGTACAGGCATGCCCAAGGCTTGTAATAACATGAAATGTGTATTTCAACCAGTTTTTAATACAAAACTATACAAAATATAAGATGTGCTATCTTTTTATTCCGCAGTGTAAACAATAACTTCTTTCTTACAGTTAAAATTTATTACATAGTACTTGAGAATATTTAGTATAAATTTATTTCTGTTGCCCTAAATGGCTAATGTATTTAGGTCTTCTTGAATTTGTTGAGCGTCGGTCTTCGATATGGTAATTCGAAGGAAATTGTTGCGTAAAGCAATATAATGTCACGTAGTTTCATTTTGTATCTCGTTGAAAAAGAATTATAAGTTATAAAGTTATTTATTTTAACGAATGAAGTTAAGCAAGTACATTTCTTCAAAAGCTGCATTTTTAATGTAAAAAAAAACCACGTCAACTTTATTGGTTACCTGATACCTATATTCCGCCGTCATCGGGGAAATTTCCATTAATGGGAAATGCAATTACAAATACAGAAAAGACGGATCTTCATGAAGATACGGATACTCGGTTTGGTATGGAGTAGGTTGAGTGTAGGAGTCGTCAAAGGAACGATGATACCGGAACGAGGTATCCGACGAATTTAATAATTTTCCCATTCCGCACCGTCTCAGTCGTCCGTTTTTACCCTTTCCGTCCCTTCGTCACGCGTCACCATTCGTTGAGTAAAACGAGCATCGTATGTGCAAGCAAATTGCACTACGCTCCGGCAGTCTTTATGATGCTTGATTCCCACTAGGGCTCAAGGGACACGACAGTCTTGCTCATGAGACATGTATGTATGTTCACTTGGACGCTCAATGATTTAATGAAATTACATTTCATTTCATTTTTTGTATCCCGCTGTCATACATAAAATGGAGCTTTCGGGATAATAATTACATCCCCTTTCGAAAGTATTAATTTGACAACTACATAATTGCGTATATCTGTATTTGTACGTATTCGAAACGGCAAATCCATATTCTTTTGTAATTTGTTTTTGCGGATTACGGTTATTTGATGGAAAGGTATTGTGACTCGGAGTAAATACAAATATTATAGTAAATAGGCTACTGGTTTTCCAACAACGTAAAGAAAAACATAAAAAGTAATTATTTGACTTAAAATGCTATAAAATTTTTAATATCCAATATTTCTGCACTATTCGAGTTCCGACCATACCCACATTCATACTGAATAAAACGTTTTTTAATTTCAGATAAACAGAATGTGGCAACCATGTAACGTTTTTTTTTTAAGGCCTTTACTGAGTTAATTGTAATTTTTATATTTTTTAATATTGTTGTACAAAAAAAGTAGAGGAAACTCTTAAAACATAGAACTGAAAGTATGGATTCAAACTAAATGGAAAAAATATCCTTCTTTAACAAAAATTTCTGAAAAATGATTAAAAAGGTGCAGTCTAGACGGAAATACTCTTTTGAAGGGGTGGAGACGTCGCTTTTAGACGATTTTTGAGATAAAAAGGTATTTATCAATTTCGAATACGTTAAGGAATTTAATGTTCTTCGTGCGTGTTGAAATACGTTTCAAGAGAGATCAGTATCATTTGTATGTACGTACATACTTATACTTACTACAACTTATGCTATTATGTATATAAGTAATAGTAAGTATATTAATGATTTAGTTTTTTCTTTAAAATGTGAAAAATGTAAATTTATAAATTAATAAAACTTTAATATAGTTTTTCAAGAGAACAATCGACATTGCGGCATATGGACTTCAAGACTTTTGTTCCTTAGAATTAATATAATACGATGCAATCATAAAAAAAATTTTACCTTGATGTGTTATATCACACTGTGGTAGTCGTTACATATAATTTTGGGACAACCTGTACCTGTTTCCTGAAGTGTATCATTTTATATGATTTCCATAGTACTTCAACTCAGGGTTAACTCTTTCAAAGTTTATGTATGAGAAAGTAGGGTAAAACTACAAACCTAACATGTTTTTATTGCCTATAAAATATTAGAGGGCAAAAAAGATTTTACAAGGCATTAACAACCTTGAAGTAGAATATTTGATTATTCAGGAAAATAAGATGTTTTGACAATAATGAAATTTCTGGTTTGCCCCATGGATAGGGTAAATCAACATATCTATTTGAACCTTTGTAAAATTTGGTGTAATTAAAAAATCATTATTTATTTCAGCATAAAATAAAAAGTAAACGCAGTTTACATGTTCAAAAATTCGGAAACAAATACATTATTCCCCTCATCAGCATTGCTCACCGAAAATAGAATTTTTGAATTTCTTGAAAAAGAAGTTGACTGTATAGAGGAGTCAGAATGAGGCAGAATACTCGTCAATGTTGTTAACAATAAGTAAATATTTTGTCACATTCTGTCTCAGATTGATTATCGTCGATCTTCCTCACCATTTTCGGCCAATAGTGATCAATATATTATTATATTACCAATAGTAGAAGAATCAGCGGACTGCAACAAAAGTGGGAGTGTAAATGTTGAACCTTCTTCTCGCAGAAGAACAGTATTTGCAATTTCATTTTAGTTTAAAAAATAATCATAATCATAGAGACTAAGATTATCTTTGAGTTTTTTATTTCAAATGAATCCAATAACGTGAATATTAACGTAATAGTAAATATAAGTATACAGGGTGTTCGGTCACCCCTGGGAAAAATTTCAATGGGGGATTCTAAAGGCCAAAATAAGACGAAAATCAAGAATACCAATTTGTTGATGAAGGCTTCGTTAAAAAGTTATTAACAATTAAAGTTCCGTCTGTACTGAATTTTTTTCTCGAAAATGCGCACGATTTCGAGGGTATGTCTATTCACCAAAAATGATTGTAATTGACCCCCGCAACCGAAAATAATTTTTCCAAAACGATTTAGAATTTTTTTTTCCGTCGAAAAATTTCACACATTCTCGAATTTTTTTCTAGAAAATGGGTAGGATTTCGGGAATATGTCTATTCACCAAAAATGATTGTAATTGATCCCCACAGCCGAAAATAATTTTTCCAGAATGATTTGAAATTTTTGAATTTAATTGTTAATAACTTTTTAACGAAGCCTCCATCAACAAATTGGTATTCTTAATTTTCGTCTTATTTTGGCCTCTAGAATTCCTCATTAAAATTTTTCCCAGGGGTGGCCGAACACCCTGTATATAAATGATATTGTTCTTTCTTGAAACATATTCCAACACATACGAAAAATACTAAATTTCTCAACATATTAGAAACTGATAATTTTGTATCCCAGAAACCGCTGAGAGGCGACGTTTCCAGGGGAAAATATTCTCTTAAGAGATTAAAACTTAAATCGATCGAGCTATGCAAATTAATTTTTAGGATTTTTTAATCGTCAAGGTGGCGTAACCCCTTACGTTCGTTGCAATTATGAAATGTGGGATATCGCACGGCAAACACCAGTCGTAGTAACCGAGACTATCGACGTCAAAAGCGGTATCGACGCGTGTGTGCGTTGGATTTCGAGTCGAAAACAACGTCATACGACGTGCCACTCTACGTGTCCGCCACTTGAGGCCTTTAACGTCAAGAGTACAGGTGCACTTTGAGTGCATCAGGTAAAGGTAAACGCATAAACACCCGCTCGCCCCTACCGACACGCTCACCACGACGAGAGTTTATGAGGCTCGAGGTCTGCTGGCACCACTTCCCGGATGTGTCAAGCGCGGCAATCTCATTATCTGCCCTTCCGGATATAATAATTAAGCGAAGAGTCGATTCATTAAAATTGTCGTTTTATCATTATTATTCGTCGTCAAAAAGTGCCTGAGTTTCGAGTGCGCCCGATAAACGAAGCAAATTACTCGTGTTACCGTGTCGGTAATTACGCAACGAACCACTGCGGCTAAAGAATTCAAGCCTTTGTGAACACACTGGTTATTAGAAGACGAAATAATGAGAACGAGCGTGTCGCTCGCTGTGTTCGATCCATCGTTTCCTCAGCTCTTGCTTAACTGAACATTTATGTCCCAAAATTGACGAAGAGGCAGTAAGTCATGTAAAATATCATATCAACCTATTGGAATTATGGATGAAATAGAAGAAAATCAAAGATACTTAAGGTTATGCTAAGTAGATGAAATGTATATCTATTCTTCTAAATAACACCATAATACTTAAAATTACGCACGCTCGATACTTTGGCCTACATCTGAGCTCTAAACTGAATTGGAAACATTACATAAAAACAAAAACTGACCAAATTAAACAACGCCGGCAATAGATGCCATAGCTTGTCACACACAGATCGCAAAATTATGGACTTACGGAATACAATTATGAGCAATAGCTGCCAAATCGCATATTTGTAAACTAGAGGCACTACAACACATCGTCGTAAGAACAGTAATTAACACACTGTAGTATATTCGAAACGATTAAATAAGAAACGATCCGAAAATTACAAATGTTACAGAAGTAATTATAGCATACACGTCACGACATAGGTACAAGACGGAAAAACACTCTAAGCAGTTTATAAAAATTATATATGAAAATATTAGAAATCCTAGTTTTACTTATTAGTTCAACTTACGTATGTTTTCTTTTGTGTCGGTAAAAAATATGGGGCAATTTGATATTGCAAGTGAAGGCATTGTAAAAGTATCTGGAATAGTGATTTACGTTCAGGTTTTGAACTTACGCCATTATTCTACATAATAAATGAACTTACACTACTGTTATATTCGATTCAGTACAATAGTAGTAAGTACTTGATTAATCATTATATTACCCTAGTTTACTATTCATTCATCATATTATTTTGAGATAAAGTAACATTTTGCTCATAATGTCTTATAATGTACTACACAAAAGTTTATTTTACACAATTCTAAGGAGTGAGACTGAGGGGCTCATTTATTATATGTCATTTGACAGTTACTTCTTTTATTAGACTTTTCGGGCAGTTATGGGATACAGTTCAACCTTTTCTATTCAAATTGCTTGAATGTTTCAACATTGAAAGACTTTATTTTTGGAGAATAGTATATCCATGTAAAATGCCTGCTCCTGTTGAAACGTTATTCTGTAGCAATTTAACCTAATTGTGATCGTCACGATGTAATGTGAAACTCGCTATACAGAGTGTTCGGCCACCTCCAGGAAAAATTTTAATGAGCGATTCTAGAGGTAAAAATAAGATGAAAATCAAGAATACCAATTTGTTGATTGGGACTTCTTTGGAAAGTTATTAACGTTTAAAGTCCCGTCTGTAGAACGGCAATCTGCGAACAGCTGAATCTCATTTACAAAAGTTGTAAGGCTGTCGATACGTCAGCAAGTAGAGTTTTTCATGCTGAGTAAGAACCATTATCGCATGTATGCAGCTATTCGCAGGTTACCGTCTTACAGGCGGAAATTTAAACGTTAATAACTTTTTAACGAAGCCTCAATTAGCAAACTAGTATTTTTGATTTTTGTCTTATTTTGGCTTCTAGAATCTTCCATTAAATTTTTCCGCATAGATGTCGAACATCCTGTATACGTATACGTTCATGTTTAGTAATAGTACCAAGATAGAACTGTATGAAACAAACTGTAGAAACTTGATACGAAATGGTTTATAAATTGGGAAGTAGATATCATAATATTAATAAGTATGTGTCATATGAGGAAAACTGCGGTTACTAACATTTAAAACATGTTCATTAAAAATACTGATTATGTAAGTAGTTTGATATATAAAAATAAGTGTAATGTTAGGAAAATGAATATGAAAAAATCTCGTGTGGCGTAAAAAAATCATTCTCTTATATTATTTTTTTCCTCTGTGTTACTGATATTTTAGAAATTGCAGAATAATAAATGTTTCATTTCTTTAAAATATCCTTATCAAATTATATACATATACATAATTGACGAGAATTTACATATAAAAGAAAAAAAGTACTGTGTTGGAGTTTTTTGCGTTTCTCGATTTTTTGAGGTGCCCTGTTACATTCGTGATAGTTAAAAGATATTACAGAAAAGAAATATTGCTATTGGTAAAAATTGGACATCCTCCGATGTTTGCAGTCTTTTATATTTTGAGATACCTTGAGTCTAGTGCAGTGGTGTAGAAAAAACAGGTACAAAATTCAATATGCGTGTACGTATGTTTGCATTGCTTTATGTCTCTGCACTTGGTTACCGAAAAAAAATGAATATGAATGTCTTCTGTACGCGGAGTATTTATCATTAATTAAAAAAAAATTAGTTTTAATATTTTTTATCAGAAGTTTTTCTTTTAGTACGAAAATGTACAATTAAAAGCTTCTACTATTAAAAACGAGAAAAGTTGAAACGCTACAAACTAGTACCGGGAAAGCTCTGGAATAACGTTACCAGCTTTTATAACGTACGTAGAATGACTGATCTGCCCTTTAGAAATTTACGATGAAATATTCCAGTTGATTAACCGATTCATTCGAGTTATTTCAGTGATTTTTATATTTCCCTTTTTGTATGTGATACTTTGGCGATGAAAGCTGGTTGTGTATAAGAAATTGTAATTTAGTGATATTATTTCGTGCATGTAAATGGATGTCAAAATTATACAATATTTTATAATCAGAAAATTTTCGAATAAAAGTTTTCCATATGCAAAACCATATGGATCATCCAGCGGTTGTATCATTCCCGCAGTTTTTTCGATATAGTAAATATTTTAACGTACTTCGTAGATGATATACTGCTTTGTAATGTTAACGGACAGTGACCAGTCCACGAATCTAATAATAAAATGCTTTGAGGTCCCATATTTGGCGAATATACTCTTGTTAACCATTCATTAAATAATTTTTTCGTTAATTTTCCAGATGTGAATGCCGCTATATGAACATTCCAATAATTGTTGTACTACTGGCCCAAAAGTACCACCCCATTTTTTCAACTCAATAAATAACGAACAAAGTAGCTTTCCAGAAGTTGATAGTATGGAAAACGCAGTATAGCTATGCGTAGTAGTGGATATAGATTGCACAATTACCTCAACCGGCTTTTGATCCTTGTATAACTAAAGTGCGGCCAGAATGTAATTCTAGATTAAATCCAATTTCATCGGCGTTAAGTGTATTTTCAGTTCCAATGTCTCTTATGCGTGGTTTTATATCATTAACAAAAGCCGAAGCAATTTCATTCTACTGCGTGGTATCTGTTCCATAAGATCGGATAATAAATTTATTTACTTTCCTTTAAAATATTTTATGAGTTCTCTTTAAGTGAAAAATGTTCAGCGCGCACAATCGATGTTTATAATTTTTAATTTTAAAATTATATCAATTTGCGCTTCAAGCGTTAAATTAATATTGCTTGAATATTTGAGGGTGGTGCAATAATGTTTGAATTAAGTATTATATTAAAATTTAACAATCTATTTTAATGCTAGCACAGTATGCTTTTACACTTGTGGTTTGATGTTTAACTTTGAATATGACCCGTGTTTGGTCGATTTTATATTTCAGCCCGGTTGGTCAGAAATTCTGCCCTTAAATATAATTTCTTCAAGTGTTCTGGCGGGGGTGAGGCACGCGGATTGGTTGTTGTGTATATGGTTAAATTTGTCAGGGAAGGCGGTCGTTTTCCCTGATTGGAGAAGTATATTTGGTAGGATTTGTTAATGTAACGACCGCCTCCAACTCATCGGTCACCCTCAGGTACCGAGGGCACCATCGAGTGACATTCGGGAAATTCCGCGTGCCTCGACCGTAGCAGGTAATAATTTTATGAAGCGCCTTGACCCTACTAAAAGACATGCGAAACAAAATAAAACTGAAAACTGTTTAAGCCGAAAATAAAGAAGCATATTGCAAATTGTAAAGGTCGTAGAAGGCAATGGATGGTCGATGGCTTCATAAACTTATAGTTGCTACGGGTCAGTTCAGGCTTTCTATAGAATATTGGAATCTATTTACAATGTTTGAAAGCCTGAACTGGTTTATGAGGTTTTTAATGAAATGACGTGTAAGGTTTTTTATGGATCGCGCTGTGAATGTTGTTACCGTGTAACAAAAAATACAATGTGAAGGTACTTTAAAATCTATCATTCCAGCCTTATTTTTAAACTCTAATGCCGATAATGACATAATTATCAATCCTATCAACAAAATTATTATAAATATATTCGGAAATTTTTAACAATTTTTTCCGGCGTGTTCCTCCTTTGCTCATGGTTTCTTCCCATTTAATGTAATTAAATAAATATAAAGTACAAAAATTTAAAGGCAACGCTTTCCCCACTTCCCCAAAATGCCACAGCAATAGTTTACTATTCCAAAGATACAGTATCTCCTTCTTTTGCTATACATTGTTTATCTGTGGCCACTATTTCTTCTAACATATCTTCGTGTGTAGATGAATGTACATCATCCACAGATTTTACAGAATCTGATCTGTACTGATCCAAAAATTCTAATGTCACATCAATTTCTGAAAAATGAAGTGTCTTCTCGTACTTTATTAATTATGTCTTTTTTTTTATATCGTGCAACTCCATTTCCCTTGTAATTTGAAAAGTTATCATAAATAGGGGAACTATATTTACAAGATTAATGGGAACTACATTCGACATTATAGACGCTAAATTCACTAATAAAGATTAAGGACTGTAAAGATCTTGTCCCGTCAATAGCGTGTTACTGATTAAATGTCTTCAGTACTACTGACAGTAACAAGTCGAATTACTTATACAGGGTGTTCGGCCACCTCTGAGACAAATTTTAATGGGGCATTCTAGAGGCCAAAATAAGACGAAAATCAAGAATACCAATTTGTTGATCGAGGCTTCGTTAAAAAGTTATTAACAATTAAATTCAAAAATTTCAAATCGTTTTGGAAAAATTATTTTCGGTTGCGGGGGTAAATTACAATCATATTTGGTGAATAGACATACCCTCGCAATCTTGCGCATTTTCGAAAAAAAAATTCAGTACGGGCGGAACTTTAATTGTTAATAACTTTTTAACGAAGCCTCCATCAACAAATTGGTATTCTTGATTTTCGTCTTATTTTGGCCTCTAGAATCTCCGATTTAAATTTTTCTCAGGGGTGGCTGAACACTCTGTATAATGTATACTCCGGAAATCATTTATCTTATATACAACCAGGTATCCCTTGCTCTAGGGTACAAAACATGTTTACGCAGTAAATTATCATGCATTATCTTGTATGCATTTATTTTCGTACTGTGTACAAGTAATACAATGAGATCAGAGAAGAATTCTGCGTCTAATGACAAATACAATTCAGCAATACAACCTTTCATATGTGTTAAAAAAATATACTACTTATGTAGTTCATAACTATGTGATTTAAAGAATTAAAAAAATATTGAGTTTTGTTTATAATTTTTTAAAATTGTTTAAACAATTCAAAAATCCTTCATCAATTGGAAGATCTAAACAAAAGAAGTAACTTTTGTTTGAAAACTTTTTTTCAATCTCGTAAGATTTGAGAATTGTAGCAATAGAAACAAAATTAACCGAATATTTGAGGCCTCATTTCCATTCCTCAAAGTCGATTTAGGCATAAAAAAAAATTGCATAATACATAACTACATATGCGCTATACAGGGTATTCGGCAACCCCTGGGAAAAATTTTAATGGGGGTTTCTAGAGGCCAAAATAAGACGAAAATCAAGAATATCAATTTGCTGATTGAGGCTTCGTTAAAAAGTTATTAACGTTTAAAGTTTCACCAGTACTGAATTTTTTTCTCGAAAATGCGCAGGATTCCGGGGATATGTCTATTCACCAAAAATAATTGTAATTGACCCCCGCAATCGAAAATAATTTTTCCAGAACGATTTGAAATTTTTGAATTTAATTTTTAATAACTTTTTAACGAAGCCTCCAAACAACAAATTGGTATTCTTGATTTTCGTCTTATTTTGATCTCTAGAATCTCGCATTAAAATTTTTCGCAGAGGTGGCCGAACACCCTGTATATCCTCAAAATTTCAAAACTTTTTGTATTTTCCGATTATGTTGCGTCGCAGACACTCGAGCGTCCCGTCGCGACGCAATATAACACTTAGAAAAGGCCCAAGTGTTAGGGTAGGCCCAACCACTTGCTCGCCTCTTTATTACGAATTTTTCGTCGCCTGGGCAAGTGGTACCCTTAAGACCAGACGTCTGCTAGGTAGTTGGAGACGCTGCTCGACCACACGTATTTCCAATATGTTTAGATTCACCCTGGTGTCCTCTTAACCGACTTTCCTTTTCCAAAACAGCCTTATGCATACCTCCACTCCTTTCCCTAGGTCCCAGCCTACATTTTTCCCAACTAGCCAATGCCTGATAAACCACTCCCAATTTTCCATTCCAATTTCGGCGTCTCCACCCACTAAAATTAGATATACAGGGTGTCCCGTAAATAGTGTAAGAGCCGGAAATGTGGGGTAGCTGAGACGATTCTGAACAACAATTTCCTTTGCAAAAATGTCGGATGGAGCTTCGTTTTTGAATTATTAACGAAAAACACTGACGAATCACGGCGCTTGCCTGCCGCGCGCTCAGGGCCGTCCGAACTAAGAGAGCCACCGTGTCGGGTAGGTAGCAAGATGTGCATCGGAGATACGTCGAGGAACGAATACAAATAATTAAAAATACTACCACTGCAACTGTTACCTCTGCGGATTGGATAAATCAGTCAGCTAAATCGAATTTATTAATTATTTGTATTCGCTGTTTCCAAGGAAGAAGAAATAAAATGTGGGAAGATGCTCTCGGAATTTTTAAGAAATTAATTCTTCGCACCTGAGTGACCCTTCTTGCCAGAGTGTGTTAAAATTAAAATAAGAATTATTTTCAGAAAATTAAAATAAATACGGTAAGAACCATTTGTAATCGTTTGTTATTAAAAACTGTACTGGAAAAGCAGACTGGATTTGTGCGTACCGAAACATTTTTCGCATGCAAGGGGTTAATAGAGAATTAATTGAAATTCGCCTTACCCATTTACTTGCAAGTTGCAATAGGGCCAGTTAGTGCACCCCTGTCGATCATGGAAAGGTCGAAGACCCCAATAAAAATCAGCTGATGGGACGGCCCGGTCACTGCACTCGCTTCTTACCCCGAAAACACTTTACAGCACGGTCACTAGCACTTTTCACTTTTACATTTTCGGGGTAAGAAGCGGGTGCAGTGACCGGGTCGTCCCATCAGCTGATTTTTATTGGGGTCTTCGACCTTTCCATGATCGACAGGGGTGCACTAACTGGCCCTATTGCAACTTGCAAGTAAATGGGTAAGGCGAATTTCAATTAATTCTCTATTAACCCCTTGCATGCGAAAAATGTTTCGGTACGCATAAATCCAGTCTGCTTTTCCAGTACAGTTTTTAATAACAAACGATTACAAATGGTTCTTACCGTATTTATTTTAATTTTCTGAAAATAATTCTTATTTTAATTTTAACACACTCTAGCGAGAAGCGTCACTCAGGTGCGAAGAATTAATTTCCTAAAAATTCCGAGAGCATCTTCCCACATTTTATTTCTTCTTCCTTGGAAACAGCGAATACAAATAATTAATAAATTCGATTTAGCTGACTGATTTATCCAATCCGCAGAGGTAACAGTTGCAGTGGTAGTATTTTTAATTATTTGTATTCGTTCCTCGACGTATCTCCGATGCACATCTTGCTACCTACCCGACACGGTGGCTCTCTTAGTTCGGACGGCCCTGAGCGCGCGGCAGGCAAGCGCCGTGATTCGTCAGTGTTTTTCGTTAATAATTCAAAAACGAAGCTCCATCCGACATTTTTGCAAAGGAAATTGTTGTTCAGAATCGTCTCAGCTACCCCACATTTCCGGCTCTTACACTATTTACGGGACACCCTGTATAAAGTAACTGCGAACAACGAGACGAGAGATTACTCCAAAAATCCGACAGAGAATTTACTCTAAAAACTCCGAACGAGATTATTGTAAAGGTCCTCGCCGTGGACTAATTTCAATCGCGCTTCACAAATAAATAAGTTATTAAACCAACCAGCATTTTTTACTTCGTCGTGAGCCAACTATTTCAATGTTGTCGCGACGTACACGACAGATTAGGTATGTTCCTTTGTAAGTAAATTGATTAAAAATCGTAACCGAAGTTGAAACCCTTGCAAAGTTGAAAACTTGTATTATGAATTTTGAAATCTTATAAGTATTATATTCCTATTACATCGCGATCGCGATTACATAAATTGCAGTTTTATCGTAACACGTACGCGATTTAAATACTAATTTATTCGTCGCTCAACACTGAAAGCATTAACCGCGCATACTAACACCGGGTGTAACTAATTACGCTAACCGATTCCATTATTTAAAGCCAAAAAATGCAATTGGACTAATGAGCGTACGGAAATCGGCTTTTACTCCGGCGCATTGTTCAATTATGCATCCGGTATTCGGTCCTCTGTCCGATAAAATAGTAGAAGTGGACAATTTCGTCTCCGTACATACGCTCGTGAATGTGTACGAACTCATCGGCTACCTGGTAAAGTCCTTAATTAAAGCTTTCCCTGGTGGGCAAAATCGCTCAAGAATCGGATTAGTCCCGCGAAATCCGCATTAAACTTAAAATGAATTTCTACCTGCTCGTGAATGTGCAGAACGCAATTGTATGACAGATACATGTGCACACTTACATACATGATTACTTTTGTTGATTGACCACTGTGATTATCCTCGAGGATTTCGAACATACAATTATTTATAATAATCCATACTTGCAATTTTAGGTATTTATTCAAAGTTTTCGCCAGACATAACTGTTATTATTTTAAAATTTATGATATAAGATTTAATATCTGTATTTAACTCTTAACTAATATTGTGGGGTAGTTTGATATATCAACGACTAATGTTTATTTTATTTGCAATCGATATTGTGCTTTATTATTCACATAAATAAAGACAATTGTGCAAAGAAATTGGTTATTTTTTATTTTTTTATAATATATTTTGCGTTAAAGTAATGATCCACGATGCTGGTTATCGTAAGAGTAAAAAGAATTTTGGTTACTAACTGATCAATATGTATGATTGAGTTTCTTTCTTGACTACAGTAACCATCGATGACAATAGTTTAGTTTTAGGTTTGGTTGTGGTAATCGATATGAATAATTGGAATTTTTGTTGGCCACCAGTAACCATTATCGATGGCAACAAACTGGTAAGCAATATGAGCAATGGTAGAAAATAGCTAAGATCTGGATTCGCTCGGCATCTATAATATTGATAGAGTACAATTTTACATGTTCTAAGTTATTGTGAAAGCACAATTTTATATCCTGAAAATGATGGGAAAATCATGAAAAGAGTAGATGAAGTGAGGTCTGTGAAGGGTGAGATATTGAGAATCTTTGATTTGAAATAAGCGTGTATTTGAAAACGAATGCGTGAAACATGAAAATACAAACATTATTTTATTACTAATAGTTGATATTTATATCTTAAATGAAAAATAGATATCAAAAATACTAATTAGCAATCATAGAAAGCAGTTATTCAGGATAACAAATAAGAAAGTGTTTATCTGAAGAATTATATCTCGTGACATACGTAATAATGAAATAGAAATTATTCAATAAAGAATTTTTACTTTTATGTTTCATCATCTTCTTCGTCTGTTGATAAATTATTCGTAAAATAATTTTTGAGGAAATCTGCAAGTAAAGGTATTTAATGTTGCCGAGCGAATCCGAAATACTAAAACATTACATATTATCACATGTGAACTGATTTTGCAATTACAGGCATGGCCGATAATTCATAATATCCCGTCCTTGCTCATGACCAATAATATGTGTACAAAACAGTTGATCGAATTCATATGCCTAGATTTCAATTGCATTTTCACTAGCATACTATTAACGGAATTTATTTTAATCAATATTGTATTTTTTATAATCGGTGGACACGGAAGTTGTTTCCAATTGAAATTCAAAGTTTCCATGTTCATTTAGGTGATCTGCATAGTATGCTGGGGCTTGCTTTAGCTGATAAGATTCAGATGTGTAAAGTTTAAGGTCATTGATGGTTAATTTTGGAAAATAATCCAATGCTGTAGGTTCTATACGTTCAAAATGACTTGCATGTATTCAAGTTTTCCTTTTGGACTAATTCTGCCAAGTAACTATGTTTTTTTAAATATTCCAGCATCCTGTTTATAACTGTATTATCTATATCAGATATAGATGGCGGTTCAAAAATAAAATTCAATAAAGCACATGTTATTTAAAAATTTTTAAATAAAATTGGTAATGTTATATTTGAAAAAGTTTTATTAATCACTTCCATAATATATCTCACTTTTGTCACAAGTCTGGAATCATTAGATTATTCTATCATCAGTGCTTTCGTCGGGGCGTCTGCAAATGCAGGCATCTTAGCTACAAACTCTTTCATTGGAATATAAATATGCAATCCCGAAATCCATGATCTACTACAAATATATCTTCTCTTTCAAAACTATTCCATATATTACTTTCCAAAAGTTCTGTTAATATTGTGGCACCGTTTTTATTTCCGGGATGTGGTCCGAAAACATTTATTATGAAACTATCAGGTAATACTGTCATCATGGGTTTTATTAGATTTGTATGCTGATGGTCGAAATATGTTTTCCATTGGGAACAAAAATTGGAACTCTTTTGTAATTTTAAATGGTGTAATGCTTTATTTTGTATTGGTGTATACAGGCATTTGGCATATAACAATATATGTTTAATTAAATCTGCACGATTACATACGTGAAAATTACGTAATATAAAAACCTTCTAAAAGCTTTTCTCTCACATAGTTGCAATATGTACTAGCAGTATAATTCTTCGAAAGTATAATCATGTCTGAAACGTGAAACATAAATTCCTAAAGCAATTTCACTTCTTCGTACTGAAATATTTTAGATGAAACGTACAGTATCGGAAACCTCTTCATGATTTAGTCCCGTTTCAAATGAAAATTTACTTTCAATCATTTTTAAAAACGATATTTTAACTTTTTTTTGTCTTTTTTCCAAAATCATGTTTTTAAAACACTTAAATATTTCAATTGTCTCATCGGCATTTAATTCGACACTTAAGGTAGACATTATGAAATCTTGTGGAATATAAAGGGATTCAAGAAACAGCAAGCTCGAGCTCCATAAAATACAAAAACTTTCTTCTGCACATACAGAGTGTTCGGCCTCCCCTGGGAAAAATTTTAATGGGAGATTCTAGGGGTCAAAATAAGACAAAAATCAAGAATACCAAATTGTTGATCGAGGCTTCGTTAAAAAGTTATTAACGTTTAAAGTTCTGCCTGTAGAACGACAATCTGCGAACAGCTGCGTGCACGAGATAGTGGTTCTCATTTAGCATGAGAAACTCTACCTAGTGACGTATCGACAGCCATACAGTTTTGTGAGTGAGAACCACTATCACGCGTACGCAGCTGTTCGCAGATTGCCGTTCTACAGGCGGAAATTTAAACGTTAATAATTTTTTAACGAAGCCTCAATCAACAAATTGGTATTCTTGATTTTCGTATTATTTTGGCCTCTAAAATCTCCCATTAAAATTTTCCCAGGGGAGGCCGAACACTGTATATGGAGAAGACTAAATACAGAGTTACAAACAAAGCTCTTAAGAGGGGAAAGCATTGTGACGGCTGAAAATAAAGGCAATTTTCAAGAATTTTTTGGCCGTAACTATGAAACTCTTTCTGATAAATGTTTAATGTTTTCAAAAGTACATTTCTTAAACTACTCTTCTAAAAATTTTGTACAAAAATATTAATTATTATAGCCACAATAGGAACGAGCGTAAGAGGCCTCTAAAAATTTGTTAGAAACGGGCAGACGTGTAATTTTTCACTGCAAATTGTGAAACAGAAAGTGATGCAATTCTCTTAAACAATAAGACAGTAGCTTCCGTTCTACTTATGGATTTTTTAAAAAAATTATTTATTATAAAATGGTGGAACTTTGAAAGAACAATCTCAAAAAACTGTGACAAAATCAACATTTTTTTTTAATACCACATCGAAACTAATTAGTCGATCGAAAATTCCGTTCCGGCAACAGAAGAGAATAGTATTAGTAACCGCCATACAAAATTTTAAATAAATCAGATGAAAATTGACTGAGTTATTGAGCCGTCCAGTTTGAAAAATATGGTTTTGAGAAAAACGCGTTTAAAGTTTTGCACCAAATTATCTATGAAATAACGTTGGAGTTTTTAATCTTTTTAAAGGGCATTCACTTTAGGACCTTAAAACGTTTCCTCTGTAAAAAGATCATCGTCATCTCCTTCATTTATATCTCTATCTGATTTGTGTTTTCACTCAACAGCCGAAAGGCGAAGCGTGTCGATATGCGTCTGCCTCTGATTCAATTTTGATATCGAGGACCTTCATTATTTGTAATAATCCTGAATAGACATCGTTAAATTGAATTACGGCTAAATAGGTTGTCAGTTGGACCACTTTAGTCGTGCATCGGTATATTTCATTCAAACCACTTATCGCCCTAGACTAAATACTCCTGATTCATACAGTTATCTCGACCAGAACACTTCCCATTCATATGAAGCCTTTACTACAGCAGAAATACTAAAAGAGTTTCAAATAAATGTCTCGAAATAAGGAGCAGTTAGTTTCAAGCGTTATGTATATTAGATTTTCTACGTTTACTAAATCTTCCGTAACTTTGTCATTTTTGCGAATTTTACTTTAATATTTTAGGAGGTCATTCTTAAACCCCCAAGCTTTGAAAAGAAATAAAAAAATTTCGATTTTTTCAATCCGTCACAGTGATTTCTGTTTCGGCCGCGAACTATTATGCCCAATTGCTAGACTGCGCGGACCGTGCTTATCACACAGCTCCTTACTGTGTTCCTTTTCCTTGTGCTCGAAGGACCACCCAAACTGGTGTTTGGGAAAATACCGATAACCTTGAAGCCTGTTGCTTCAAGGAAGAGCCCGTTGCTCTTTTTAGTTGCACAAGAATATTTCTAAACTTGTGGAGAGTCGACTCGAGGTTGTAAGGCTCGATCGAACGAATCTAATTCCAAATCTTAATGTTACCCTTAACCTAAGCTTGGCTTCCCCTATCAAGGTGTCGAAAATGCGTAGCGTTAACCGGTGAGAGGATTGGTCAAGCCAATCCTCAAAGTCGTCACCTTGGCAGGGCGTTTCTTACCCTTTGCAACATTCCCGCCCACCCTGCTGTCCAGTGTCCAGGTACATCATGCAAGGGTGAGCAAAAACGTTGCCCCTTTTTAAATAAACAATCTTTGGGGAAAGCCAAAACCACCAGACCGCGGTGATCTGCAGCTGTGCGCTACCGCGGGTTTACGATACGTCAATTGCTATTGAGGCAAGGAAGAGCTCCAAAGATTCCAGTCCCGTGTAGAGTTTGGAGGTTCCTTAATAACCGTAACGTAATTTCCAAGTAAAAATGTCTCGAAGGCCTAATTCTCAAAAATAGCGGAGAAGTCATGTCCGTATCATAAAACCCGCGATGTTAAGGTTCTTTTAGAATCCTTAACAGTTTCCCTCCTGAAATCAAACCATGAAACATGGAGGTGGCAGTGTTATAGCATGGGACTGTAGGGCAGTTCATAGCACTGGAAATCTGATGTTTATTAATAGCATACTCGATAAATATAAATACATATATGAACATTCTAAAAAATAATCTAAAAGATACTGTCCGGAAATTAGGATTATTCGAAGATTTTCACTTCCAGCAGAATACTGATTCCAGGCATAGAGCGCGGATTGTGAAAAAATGGCTGCTTTGCAATAAATCATACATATTAAGCACTCCATACACAAAGACCGGATATCGATCCAATTGAACATTTGTGGACAGAAATTGGAAAAATTAAATATCAGATTACATAAAAACCTATGTTGGGAGAAAAAATAATCGAAATATGAAATTCCTGATAAAAAAAGGTAGTGCACAATATGGAACGTCGACTAAGAGAAGTTATCAATGCTAAAGGCAATGCAACAAAATACTAATGTACATTTAATGTAACAATATATGCAGGGTTGGAATACTTTTCTTACCATTGATGTTGCATGTTCGTAATAAATATGTTGTAAATATTGTACGTATTAATAAATTGTTTTCTAGTTTTACTGATGTTTTCTGCAGTTGCGTAATAAAAACACGATTATGTGTTTTCCGTCGCACGCCAAATTAATATTGTGCAATTGTTTAGAGGGGATATGCTTGGACACTCCAGTAAGAATATATTCGCTAGATGAAGTCGTCGGTATGTTTGACAGCGAGTCCGTAATCTTTTCTTCTCTCGGTGTTGTCGGTTTTAATTTTTGACTCAATCTGACTCTGTGTTAAGGTTGCTCAAACAAGTAACCTCGCCATGGGCGTGATCAAGGCCATTGTTTGGGCTTTGGTGAGTCGACCAGGGTTATGACACAGACCGCGTTTTGTAAAAGTTAGTCAAGGCCAGCATGGGCAAAGTTAAAATTTCGTTGATAGAACAAAGTGTCATAAACTTGGTCGGCAAAGGCAGTCTCAAGTGGTTGCAACTCCAGCGGGCTGTCGGATGGCCCACACGTGCTCGGATTCGTATACTTGGGCCTCCCTTGTTTCGTCGTTAGTTTTGCACGCGGGTCCAGGGACCGACGCACGCGGTGGAAAATCTCCGGAGTTGCACCAATCGCCATGGAAACTCTTGGTAGAAGCGGGTGCAAAAGGCCAACGCTTTGAAAATTCGGCGGAATGCCGTCACTTGCTTCTTGACAGTCAAACAATTCGTTGTTGAATAGCAACCCACTCAGCTTGAACATAGTCAGTAAACATTGTACAAAAACACAAAATTACAGTACAGATTCATTTCGATAAGGACTTCAGATTTCGCTGAAGCACCCGCGTCGTTTATCGTCGCTAAGTAATCGTCGACGCTGCGACGCATAAACAGCCATGGAAGAAAAAATTAGTCGCGGATTGGTTTTGGGTTCGTAGTATGCCGGCCAATCATTATGGAGGCGAAGTTGAACTACGGGTTCAGGTCAGCGTTTGGTACCCAAATGTTTCACGCGGTACCTGAGGTATCATAAAACGTCTGGCAACGGTTGTCGATGTTCTTACAGGTCGTAGAGCGACTGGTTTTGAAGGGCTATACGGATTTAAGTGAATTTATTAATTAAATAGCGGCCTTAGGGGCACTAGGTTGTAAGCAAAAACCCTTGATTGTTTATGAACGTTTGGAGGGTGCGATTTTACATCCGCTGGCTTTATGAGTTCACTGTTACGCTGCAACATGCCGCCCCCTTTGAACGATCGCGTTCAAAAAATTGTTAATAATACAAATCGCGCGTGGTTCGCAATTACAATAATGCAAACGAATAAATAGGATTTGAACGAACTCACGCATTGAAATGTATAACGACTTAGGGTTAGGATTATACTAAATTATGCAGTCGCTAACGTATCCGATATACAAATGATACTTAAGAGTAATTTGCAATGATTTATGTAAAGATTCTAAGTCCGCGACAGGCAACGGACATAGTCGGGTTATGCTTCGTTTGTAGGTACCATTTGCAGTTTTCACTGTTACAACGCTTACGATTTTGTCAGCGCCGGGATGGAGATCTGTAATACGCCTTAATATCCACTTCATAGGCGGCACGTTATCTTTCTTTAGGATTGTAAGATCTCCTATAGCGAATTATTTCCTGCTGGATGTCCTCCATTTGCTGCGTGTGTTCAGCTAGTTGATATACTCCTTATGCCATCTTGTCCAAAAATGCTGCTTAACTTTTTATATCTGTTGCCATGTTAACAATCTGTTAATGGCAATTTGCTGCAAATTTTTTTCAGGCATGTTCTTTAGTGATTCACCTATTAGGAGGTGTGCAGGAGTTAAGGTGTTTGCGTCGTTAGGGTCGGGAGACATAGGAATTAGTGGACGGAAGTTTAATATCGCCTCGATCTCAATGACATAAGTGCTTAATTACACATATCTGAATAATTGATCACCAACGGTCCTAATTAAATGGTACTTGAAGGATTTCACGAGAGCCTCCCATAGGCCACCAAAATGAATGTGATAAATAATTTGTTATCATAGTATTGTGTTCTGCAGTAGTTAATGCCTTTTGAATTCCAAAAATTCATTTTTTGAACAAACGAACACAGCTACGTACGCCTTAACTTTAGTGTGGTTCCGGAATTTCTTTTCCTCAATATACAGGGTGGGACAGTAACTATTAGCACCTCAGATATCTTCGAAACTATAAGTTTCATAGAAATATTTGCTAAAGTAAATTGCACAGTACGAAGGGCGCTATTGGGTGGCGATAATAGTTTTTTTGCAGGTGGAGGTACTTCGGACATTTGAAGGTCACATCCATTTTTTTAAATGGATCGGTATGTTTTTGCTTCCGTATCACGATAGAGAAACTTAAAACGAGTTCAACGACCTATTACACAAGGTCACTGAAGGTCATAGAAAGTAGAGAAAGGCGATAATACTTACGGTTTTGGTAGTAAATGAAACATACGTATTGTCAACAGTAGAGGAATGCGTAATGCTTACCGTTTACTTCACTGAGAATAAACACTGCTTGAAGGACACTTTAATAGTTTGCAGAGTAAGATAAACATCATAAGATTAGTATCGATAAATCGGTCAATCCGGCACGATGTATCCGTTTGAAGAGCAGGTTGATATGCTTCTTATTTATGGCGAATGCCAACAAAATTCTGTAAGGGCGAAAAACTTGTATGCTGAACGATATCCACATCGGTCTCAGCCTTCGCGTCAAACATTTAAAAATGTGTATGATAAACTTAGGCAAACCGGTAGTTTAAGTGTTCGTAAAAGTTAACGCCAGAAACGAGTAATTAACGAAGAAATGGAAATCGGTGTGCTCGCTAGTGTGTCTAGAAATTCTCATATTAGTTCGCGACAAATTGAACG
This sequence comes from Colletes latitarsis, assembly GCF_051014445.1. Classification (NCBI taxonomy): domain Eukaryota; kingdom Metazoa; phylum Arthropoda; class Insecta; order Hymenoptera; family Colletidae; genus Colletes; species Colletes latitarsis. The sequence goes on along the minus strand of NC_135139.1, from coordinate 4,153,849 downwards.
CGAATCTGGCATTAGTAGGAGGAGCGTACTTCGCATTTTGCACCGTCACAAATTTCATCCGTATCACGTTAGTCTTCACCAAGAATTGCATGGGAACGACTTCATGAATCGCATTGAGTTTTGTCGATGGGCTATACGTCAGATTCAAAACAATGAGCTTTTTTTAAATACCATCTTATTTACTGATGAAGCAACATTCACAAATCACGGGAATGTTAATTTGCATAACATGCATTTATGGGCAGCGGAAAATCCACATTGGCTGCGACAGGTTGAACATCAAAAACAATGGTCTGTGAATGTATGGTGCGGTATGATAGGTGATACAATTATTGGATCTTATTTTATCAATGGAAATTTGAATGGCAACGTCTATGCTAATTTTATTAAGGATACATTGGGTCTTTTGCTAGAAGAGTTACCTTTATTTACACGACAAACCATGTGGTATCAACATGATGGATACTCAGCACATTATTCATTGATTGCGCGAAGGGAACTCGATGAAAAATTTCGAAATCGTTGGATTGGACGCGGCGGTCCAATATCGTGGCCAGCTCGTTCACCAGACATAACACCTTTAGATTTCTTTCTGTGGGGAACACTGAAAGAGAAAGTGTACAAAGAAGTACCAACTACATCTCACGATATGCAACAGCGAATTATTGCAGCCTGTGCATCAATAAGTACTGACACTGTAAGACTTGCAAGTCAATCAATCGTAAAAAGAATCCAACGGTGCATTGACAGTGATGGTCATCATTTCGAACACCTACTATAAACATGTTTCATTTACTACCAAAACCATAAGTATTATCGCCTTTCTCTACTTTCTATGACCTTCAATGACCTTGTGTAATAGGTCGTTGATCTTGTTTTAAGATCCTCTATCGTGATACGGAAGCAAAAACATACCGATCCATTTAAAAAAATGGATGTGACCTTGAAATGTTCGAAGTACCTCCACCTGCAAAAAAACTATTATCGCCCCCCAATAGCGCCCTTCGTACTGTGCAATTTACTTTAGCAAATATTTCTGTGAAACTTATAGTTTCGAAGATATCTGAGGTGCTAATAGTTACTGCCCCACCCTGTATAAGGAACCGCAATATTCAATACCTACAAACTCGAAAGGCCTAGCTTATACGATACAATTTTCGACAAATTTCCTATAATCGCGTTCACCAATGAAGGGCGCGTCCGGAAACAGGTAATGCACTTTCGTATTATGTGTCGTGTGGTGTTTTTGCCGTTGGTGACCCAGTAGGTTTGTCTGTCCGCGTTTAACGTGATCTGTATCCCATCATGATATGTTTTTACATGTTGCTCTCGAATAAATATGTTGAGCACGTGGTAACAAAATAGGATGCTTTTGCTGAAACTCTAGATCAGAGTTATGTAGCAAGCCACCTACACGCACAATACTCTGCTCGTCAATAAATGGATTTAGATTTAAAATTTCACTAGTTTTGCTTTTGTGGTTACGCGTCTTTATATCATTTATTTCTTTAGCGAAATACTGTTCTTGTCCAATACGTATGATTCGGTTACGAGCGCAGTTAAATCCTCAACATCAAGAGTCCCCTTTCGAACTTCTTTCCGTGTGGTGTTCATATAAAGGCGAAGATAGCAAGCTACGACCCGTTTCAATCGGTTTATAGATAAAAAGCGATTATGTAAATATATCTACATATATGATACGTTATTTTGAGTACCGTAACGGGGCGCAGTTCGGGAATATTCGTTAGTGAAACTCGAGTAACGGGCCATATCATTTTATTTCGCGTAACCACAAAGGACCTTGTTGCCTCAACGGATTTTTCAAAAACGCAGCTGATGTTTGCCCCCGCGATATATAATAGTATCGACGGGATTCTCTAATAACACTACATGAAACCATTCGCTCTGTTCAGTATGCTCTTAGATTTTTGAGACGCGATTTGCCACGAAAGTTTTGAGTGTATATTGTGGTATATTTATCCAACATAGGGCAATTATCTGTCCAAAATTTTACGCAATTGAATTTCAATCTAAGCGTGTTTTTTATGCTATAATATCATTTCGTTAATAATACGGTTTCACATAGTTCTAAGCGGGGAATTGATATGGATTTGACTGGCGCTACGCGTGATATCGATGCCATTAATTGAACTGTGGTTGTGCTATTGGGCCTGCACGATCGGATGTATACGCAGACGCCGTACGCTTTTTCGCTGGCATCACAAAATTCATGTAATTGAATATCTGATGCCAGCGCTGCGATAATTTTTCGCAGTGATTAAAATTTGGAAAGAAGAGGCAATTGTTGTTGATATTCTTTCCAATTTATGTATGTCTTATGGGACGGATTCGTCCCAGTCCACATTGGCTTTCCAAAGATCCTGGATGACGATTTTCGCTTTCGTAATGACTGGACCGACTAAACCTAAGGGGTCGAATAATTGCGCAATGCTCGATAAAATGGATCTTTTAGTTACGAGAGAATGGTTCTCGTCAACGGTAATGGTGTAGGTGATTATGTCGGTTGACGAGTTTCCAATACACCCCGAGTGTCTTTACTAAATGGTTTGACTTTAGCGCGTGATTATCATCCAGCGACCGTTCGGCAAGATCCTTAATCAAAGTCGAATCGTATGAAGACCATTTTCATTTTCTTAAGTGAAATTTTCCTAAATTTGTAGCTTGTATTAACTCATCGCGTAATTAAATTGTGTCGTCATACGAGGGTCGTCTGAAAAGTTTTGAGCCTCGACACGAAGGTGGCGTTTCTCGTCAAAACCATTCTGGTAGTACACAGCGTCTTGTTCTAAACGTTTTTTCAAAGTGTAGAAACGTTGCCAATGCCACGCTGTATGAATTTCCTAGCTTGGTTTTACATTGATTTAAAGGCAATCGTACAACGTAGCGCCCTGATGTAACAACTCTTCTTCCTCTGACCGAGATTTAATTCTGAAGCATTCTTCAATTTCTCAAAATTTGGCAAGTTGCTTGTCCAACGGCGTGGATAACAAATGATATTTTACGGATTTTGGTGCAATACCCTTTGTTCTCGCTCGAATTTTCGTGGTCGTGATTGAAATGAATATTTTGTGATTTTTAGAATAATTTATTGTACAACAATAACAAAGCGGACTGTATATATATGTTACTATAAGCGCAAATGAAATATGTGAAGAACTGTTTCTCCCGTTCTATGTTCAAAAATGCGTTCAACTAAAATTCCTTGGCTCTTCATGACCTAAGATTTGTCATGTGTCTTTTCAGAGACCGTTATTCTGCCAGAAGACAAGTTAAAAAGTTCTCGTCGAGCTGCTTCTTCTAGTTGTCCTATCCACCGTCGGGGTCATCAATTGTGGCGCTGCTTCGCTGCAGTGTGGGTCTAAGGGGGCGCGTTTCGTCCGGGCCTGCTAGTGGACCATTAGTAAGGCTTCCTAGCAGGCCCTGCCTTAGACGATTGGAATATTGAAAGGTCGTTCGAGGAGTGTATATATAGTAACGAAAGGGTCGGTCGAGCGCTTGTGAGAGCGCGACCCCTCTGGTGGCGAGCATGGGAAGCGACGCCACAACGCCACCAAAGCGAGTCCACTTATTTGTTATTTTGCAGCGGGTTAAAGAAGATTCTCAAAATTTTCTGCTTGCTTCGTCGAAAGAAGACCATCGCGAGTACCGCAACGATCCGCAGGCGCAAATACGCGAGAAAGAAAATTGCCATAAAAGTTTTCAAACAAGCGTATAAAAAGTGTTATTTTTATTATTTTCACAATCTCCCGATTCATCTCCGTATACTAATTCGAGGTGCAATTTATTGAATGTTTGATACACCTCTTCAAGTTTGGCCTTTTTTATACTAATCGCGGATGATCTTATGGAATCGCTCAACGAATTTCGTATACGCGTTAATTGCGTCTTCACGTAAGTGCATTGGCGACTAAGGTTTTTTATTTCTTCTGCCATAATTTCTCAGCGATATTAACGAAAGGAATTTAACGATGAGAATTGAGTATAGAAAGGATGTGAATAGGTGAGTCATAACGTACCGAATGATGATAGTAACAGCCTTCGTCGGAGATGCTGCAATACTCGATGAAGTTGTGACGGGACTTTACGCGTCACTTGAAAAAATACAAACTCACGAAACTTAATGTAATGTTACGTACAACTATTACCTCTGTTGTAACTTATGCCGTAGCTGAAATAAGGAACGGACAGAGTGACGTTATGGCAACCTTTAGTTTTAAAATACAGAGCTGCACTTTATTTGGGCGAAGGGTTTATAGGGATGTCTTGGTTTGAGTCTTGATGTCTGACTCAGATGTTATTGTTGCGAGGTGATGCTGTGGATAGTGGCTCAAATGTTTTTGATGAAGAATACTGACTTGGATGTTCGTGGTGACGAATGCGAGTGCTATCACAAAGTCCTTGATTTCTGCTTGGACGTCAGTCGAAGTGGAGGTAGCGAGCCCCAAAACTGCTGCCTCGTGGTTGATATCTGCGTAGCTCTGTGTTACAGTCCTAATTTTCACATGGAAAACTGACAATACAATATTGCCAGGAATTGTCACAGATCACAAGTTACTTGATGCACTGCCAGAATGAAGTCTTGCTTGGACAAATATTCGGTATCCCTTCGATCGTCTCAAAGGGAGTCTGCGCCCAATAATGACCTTGTTGACTGCTCGAAAAGATGGATTCCCTTTGGTCGAAAATTTGCTTAGGATCTGATTAGAGACCGTTGATTTTTTCTTTTGCGGAGTTCGCGGAGCTTCTTGCTGATATCTGGCTCGAAGGATCAAATGTTTTGTGCAGTTACACAATGAAAATACGATTATGTGTTTTCCATCGCACGCCAAATTAATATTGTGCAACTATTTAGGGGAGATATGCTTGGACGCTCCAGTAAGAATATATCCGCTAGATGAAGTCGTCGATATGCTTGACAGCGAGTCCGTAATCATTTCTTCTCTCGGTGTTATCGGTTTTAATTTTTGACACAATTTGACTCTGTGTCAAGATTGTTCAAAAAAAGTAACCTCGCCATGGGCATGATCAAGGCCATGGAAGAAAAAATCAGTCGCAGATTGGTTTTGGGTTTGCAATACACCGGCCAATCATTATGGAGGCGAAGTTGGTCTGTGGAAGACGGCATGCAATGGTATTTTTTAATAATATTTAGTATTTACGTGACCGGGGTTTTCCACGAAGCGACTACGGATCCAGGTCAGCGTTTGGTGCCCAAATGTTTCACGCGGTACCTGAGGTGCCATAAAACGTCTGGCAACGGTTGTCGATGTTTTTGCAGGTCATAGAGCAACTTGATTTGAAGGGCCATGCGGATTTAAATGAATTTATTAATTAAATAGCGGCCTTAGGGACACTAGGTTATAAGCAAAGAACCTTGATTATTTATGAATGTTTGGAGGGTGCGATTCTACATCCGCTGGCTTTATGAGTTTACTGTTTCGCTGCAACAACTGACACAATCCTGAAACCTTCCTTGCTATAGATACGATATTGTATTAAACACTTTAATTTAACGTAGATGTTTCATGTGCTAAAAATTGTAGATTTAAGCATTCGAATACTTTCATTAGCCACTGTAACTCACAAGACTTCCCGGCTAGAAACGCTCCGGATCGTTAACGGATAATACAGCTTTGGTACCCGCGAAATCAAGACGCTCCTCTGATGCTTCTCGTGACGAACCATACATCGCGCCAGATTTTAATAGACAACAATCGTGAAGATAGACATTATTTAATTGTGGTATCCATTTCCTGTTTCAACAAACGAACCTCTTACGCTACAAATGTATCGTGGAGCAAACGTAGTAACGTATACTACTTATATGAACTAGTTTAAAGCATTTCAGAAGCAGATTTTCACCAAAAGAGTTTTATACAATCCAGTTTAGTGAGGTTTCAAAGGAATTGTGTACTTTGAATTGCTTCCAAGAAATAAAAATGTTAAAAATTATGATTAATGTGCTGTTTTAATAATACAAAATATAACATACAGAATTCTTATACAAAAATATAAGGCGGTCTCAGTAACTTCAAAGAAAAAGCATCGAAAGAAAATAAACACACACACTCTGTATTAGACGCAGAAACGGACTACTGGATCGGTAAATACGATATGATTTTAAACGGTCGCCTCGTGCTAACGATCCCCTTTCCTTCTTACTTAATTAATTCACATACATGCGCAAATGCGGTCAGTAAAAGGCGCTATTCACAACATAAAACATTGATTCGGATGTGTACTGTCATCAGTTCCATAAATTAAGTGAATGCCCAAAATTGGTGAATTGCAAAAGGGTTGTTTTTCACCAGGATAACATTAAACGATATATTATAAGTTTGGTCACTCGTCAAAAACTGTTACAGCGTGGATGAGATATGTTACCATATCCACCATATTTACTAGACCTGGCACCATTTGATTACCATTTATTCCGTTCTTCGCAAAACGTGTTAAATGGTACAACCTTCGCTGTTGAAGAGGATATCAAGTTGTTCTTTAAACTGATTTTTGCTGAAAAAGATAAGAACTGCATATAAAGTTGCTTGAAAAGTGGAAATATATAATTGAATAAAATAGACAATACATCGTTATTTAAAGTTTTTGTTTTTCATGAAAAATTAATTTTTCATTTGCACAGAAAAAATATGCAAATATTTTTTGGTTAATCTAATACATCTTCGTTTGAATTGACCATTCCTCTCCCTGCAGTTTGTTCCCATATCCTTAAATTTTGCAACTCCACCGGTCACTCGATAAGGATCACCCTGTACGTTTTGGTATATCTATGTTTGCATATAAATACACCCACGCCGTATAACTGTTGCACTCCCCTCTGCGAAGTCGTGTTTGTGGTTGTCTATACCTTCTAACCGAAAGCTCTAAATAAAACCGTGGATATCTGTATGCGGCGAGCATTGCCACTGTCGTTCGCGCTGATTGCTGTGTCCTGCTACCGTCGCGCTGTCCGGCTCGAAGGGGGTGAACGAGGATCCAGGAGGGGTGAGTGGCGAACGGAGGGTTCGCGAATGGACCCACTGTTTTCAGGGTGAACGGTTTGTATGTTCCTGCCAGCCGTTTCGGGGTGGCTTGCAAACAAACCGCGTTCTGTTATTTGATTCTGTCCACCTAGCGCTATTTCACGACATCGCACGAACTTTTTCAAGCAGAATGTGCCGACTGCGAGTAACGAGAAGTGCACGCCTGTTCTGCGTCGCTTCGCGAACATCCGTGGCCCAAACGAATTACAAAACCAGTTAATCGTAATTAGCAATCGATGTCTAATACTTTCGCTGTTCAATAAAATTAGACTAGAAGTTCCCCTCGTGGCGGTTATTTGGAGTTTCCTTTGAATAAATAGAACAATATGAGAAATACATGTGTTGAGTTGAAGTTATTTTAAATAACGAATAAGAAGACAATAAGTAAAATCAATTTATTCGTTATTTGCGAATAATTCGATTTAATTCGTTACTTTTCATTTGTTCTTTGAATTATTCGTAAATCTAAACAGATTCGTTTAAGCAAACAATGAAACGTTATCAGTCGTTTGTTTTCCTTTCTCCGTCTTCCCTATCCGTTTTCAAATATACAGCAATGAAACGAATTTCATTCATAAGACATGATAAATGCACAAATAAAAAATAATACTGATCGAATAAACGGTTAAGGAATTCTAATCGAATAATGAATAGGATTTCATTACTTCTTATTCAAATTAAGATTTATTCCTTATATGAATAAAGGGTAAACCTTAATTAACAATGACAGGCGTAAGCGTACAAATATAGAATTTAATATACTTGGCGCGATGCTCTAATGGTAAAGCCCAACATTAAACCAACGTGCTACAAAATTGTCTTTTGTGGCAATTGGTATAAATTTTATCCTTTTTTGTGCACGCTCGTAAATTCACTAAAATTTCCTTCATGTATCCGCACTAAACTAACATTTTCATAAATATTACAGCTGGCCCGAATTACAGTAACTCTAGTAGTCGTTAAATTTCTTTCACCCGGTGTCTCGTTTGGTGCTTTTCTTTAAAATATATTTAGCTTATGTATATATTATTGCCAAACTGAATGCAGAAAAAATTAAGACCATACTGAACTCTTTGCAATTGTTGGTTTGTCTGTTCTAAAAGAGAAAGTTTTCTTTCCTTAACAAAACCCATCGACGCGTGTGTTGCGTTTCGCGTTTCGAAATACAAGTCAAAAGGGAGCAGCTCTGTCCCTTCCTTGGCTTGTTTAGACATAATATAGGACCGATTGGGTCTAAGGGTATGGGACGAATTTTTCGTCACTGACCTTCTCATTCTGGATGTTCCTTTCAAACTGTGCAGACGTGCCTTCCAAGTGTTTCAAAGAATATTAAAGCTTAGTTAAAAGTAATATCGATCAAATTGTTTTTTATTCCACTACCTATTTCCAATAGCAATAAACTGAATCGGAGATATAGCGCTTTAAAGTTGGACTAAGAATGTGTTTTAAAATGCTTTATTTTTATATATTACCAAAGTCATACTTTAAACCATGGTATTTAACAAAAAAAATTAGATCTCAGCAAAGTCTGTACAATCAATAGAACTAAAGATACGAAGTTGTGAAGTAGACTAAACAATCGTTATTTTCACAGAAATATATTACCTACCAGAGACGTTTTTTTTCTTGAAAATATGAATTTAAATGCTTTCACATAGCAAATATAATATTTATATTAATATTATTTTCACGATGATAAAAAAATATAGTTCTGGTTAAAAAGATGTTAATGATTTGCGAATATATCTGTCAGCTTATTTTCTAAACATGTTTATTGTAGATATCATTATGTTCGTCTTGAAATGTATAATAAAATATATTAGGTATATGTACATTCAAATTAAATATACGTTTTCTTCTTTTGAAAACGTAGCGCAAAATATACTTTTAGTTTTATGGATTTTACCAACTTCATTTGTTGTATTGAATATAATTTCTATACTGACCACTCTAAATTCTGAAGATACCAAAAATCGTCTGATTTTTTATGCGTTCAATATTTGAAAACGTAATACACAAAGTCCTATAAAATGTTAGGTATATCCTATACCTCGTTCGTGATAAAAGTGATGAACCACAGATTTTTTGTTCTACTGAAATTTCGTTCATTAACTGTTCAGAACTTTCTTGCAAACGGACATAATTAACTAATTTTCGACATAGTCGATTACGACTGAAACTTTTCTCAAAAAAGCGAAATCAAGTCGTCGTACTATGAACGATGCATTCTCTAATTTTGCGACTCGATAGCAGCGTAAGCAGTCTCTAGGGGAAAGCTGAGTGCAATCTCATCTATCTTCAGACGGTATGCGAGTTGCGCCTAGGGCTAATAAGGTGTTATTAATGTCGTCACGCCACAGACATCTAACTGCCTCCTAACTTTGCAAACTATTCTCACCCGACGGGCTGATGTTAGTCGGCATATTCCTATTCCGTTTCATTGATTCCACGGACAACTATGGCCAATTCTCACTACTTTTCCATAGTTGTTTTCTTATTGAAAATAGTCGTACTACAAACGTAAGACCCAATGTAGACTAAATTCGGTCGAACTGTCGCATAGTGGAGTGCAATCGTCTAGAAACGATTAACGAGCAGAACGAAACGTTGCATAAATTTCTAGAGTAGGTACGCATATAAATTTGTTCTTCTTACTATCGTTTATTGGAGAACATGTTAGAATTTCATTCGAGAATCTAAGTAAAAGTATTAAATTTGCTTTTCAGACTTTCGTTCTTCAGAAAATATGTTTTCTAGGACACTATTTAGGAAAATATGTTTTTTTAGAACTATTAATTTTTTCCATAATCCTAATAAACATATTTCGTGAATTTGGTTGTTTTAGTAAAGAGTAAAATTTTAATAAGTGAACGTAGAATAATTTTTTGAACTCTCATAGTAAAACTAAGCAAACACTATAGTTGAAACCTTTTATAACATAAAATAGTGTTGTACTATTTCACGAAATATTTATATGTCGAAATTCATTAAAAAGTTTTTGTTCTCAAATTGGATGTTACTTCACGTTGTGTAAATAAAATTATGTTGGCCCTAATCGATACTTAAATTTAATCGATGCAAAGAATGTCATCGGAAACGCAAACGTGTGTCTGGTTGGTGTTGACGTTTGGATGTGGCCTTTGAAGGTAGTCGAGTTGATTGTCTGGTTACCGGAACGTTTGAAAAAAGAAGTATTCGAGAAAGAAAAGGACAGAATTAAAAGGGTTTACAGACGAAAAGGACGTGCGGGAAAATTAGAAAAGAATCCCTGCAAAGGACTCATCCGTTTTCGTTGAGTATTCTTGTTTGTTAGTAACGTGTGTGTTCTAGTAATTAGTTGATCGTTTATTTAGGTAAAAGATTCAAACAACATGAAAAGAGTAATACGACAAAGGCTTGGTCGCCTGAGTGGACCTGATAGAAGTAGCCCAAGAGCAATGGCTGTTTATGTGGTTTCTTCGACATATACATATTTTGAACATGGTGCCCTAATGATTTTTTACGCAGAATTACTCGGGAAATCGATTCGAGTAAATCCAAATATGCAGTTCCATTAAAAAAAAATATGCGTCTGCATTTTTCTAGTGGATCGTTGCACTTGTGAAAAAAATAGAGTCACAAAGAAATAGACACTATTATACCATTTAACTCTTCCCTCTATAGGTTTTTTCTATCTGTTATCTGTTACCTAATCCGAGATGCACATAATCCGCCTCAATTGCGTGAATTTTATTAGACATCACATATAAATTATACATGAACAATAAATAAAATGCTTTCACTATTATTAAACTAATTTTGCACTTTACCTACATAAATCTATTTTTATAAACGTATTAATAGAAATATCAAGATATTGATGGAATAATTTTCGAATATCACAATTTATGAAGTTTGTGGGATTAATATAGAATCACAATCAAACTTTATTTGGTTGGGTATACAAGATATGTTAAAATAAGTGCTACAACCGATTATGTGATGATACTATGTGTAAAATAGATCAACAATGTACAATTGATTTTTTTGTATGAGATTTCGTTTCTGATAAAATCGATTTTGGAAATTATGTGATCGACGTGTCTGATCATTATCATTATTTCTACTTGCGTTGGAGCTTGTAAGCATTGGCAACGGTACAGTATTATTGTTTTCTATTGATCTACTATCTTTTAACTATTTAAAATTAAACACTAAACATATGGAAAAAACAATGGATAGGTAAATTAAGTAGCTAGTAAGAAGAGCTTCCAATTAAGAGAAATATGATTCACAGACAACGGGAATACAGATAGTACGTGTCATTTATGTTAGTTGCAAGTCTTGTTAATTTCCTAAGTAGTTCACCTCAAACAAATTATACTAAATCGCATACGTACTTCGCGAATACTTCAATTTGATTTTCTCAAAAATTAAACCTCGTATGAAAAAACTTTATTTTCTATTTTCAATTTATTATTGCGTGTAAAATTACATTCTGTTTAACTGTATCATTCGTTCCAACATATTTGATGTGAATATATTTAAATGGAACAAAAATTGTAAAAAAATGGTTGTAATAATGTATTCATTTACTGACACGATTGCCCTTGTTCTCTTAAAAAAAGTCATACATACACTCATACATATTGTCGAATATCACGCATACCTCCAGATCTATTTTACCTTAGCGTTTCTAATGGCATTATACAGGGTGGGGCAATAACTATTAGCACCACAGATATCTCGAAAACTATAAATTTCACAGTAATATTTGCTGAAATAAAATTGCACATTACGAAGGAGGCCATCCGGTGGCGATAATAGTTTTTTTGCAGGTGGAGGTACTTCGTACATTTGAAGGCTACCTCCACTTTTTTAAATGAATCGGTATATTTTTGCTTCCGTATCATGATAGAGATATTTACAATGTTTACATGACAATTTTTATAATATAAAATTTTTTTATTATTTAGATTGATAGAATATACTGAACAAATTTTGACCATTAGAATCTGAGATATCCTACATATTCCTATATACAAGGTGGGGTGATAACTGTGTCCACCTTGAATATCTCTGTTATTTGTAATAGTATGAAAAAATGTTATATACAAAACTTGCACGGTACAGAGGGGGACACATTGTGATAAATGTAAACATTTTTCGTGTGGGTGGAGGTATAAAGGAGATTTCAAGGTCATCTTCATTTTTTTAAATGGAATGCTATATTTTTTTTATTGCGATGTGATAGCGGGTGTTGGGACGACTTCATCAAGCTATCCTTGAAGGTCATGCAAGGTCAAATGTGGTAGTAAAATAAACTTTCTTACATTACAGAAGATGTTCGAAATGATGACCGTTTGCGTCAATGCAAAGTTGCAGTCTTCATATCGCTGCATCACGTGCCTGTCTTATCGTCTTTGAACTTATTCTAGCACGTGCTGTACTTCATAGATCCTTACTTTCATGTAAACGAATGGTCTTGTAACATTGTTTATGTTGTAGCAATACATCGCGTGCAGTTAGAAATGTAAACATTACGGCAGTTCGTAACATTGACATGAAATATCGGTAGTCAGTCTCAGTGGATTGTTAAATCAAGCAACAGTGTGATTATCAAAATGAAGTTTTCTTTTGAAGAGCAAGTGGATATGATCCTCATTTATGGAGAAATGCGACAAAATTCGATAAGAGCTGCAGCCTTGTATGCTGAACGATATCCAACCGTACACATCCTTCGCACCGAACATTTTAAAGCTTGTGCAAAAAATTAAAGGAAACCGGAAATTTGGGTACCCGTAAGATAGCAACTGACGAAAGAAATAAAGTTGCTGTCTTGCAACTGTAGCTCGAAACCCGCAGATTAGTTCCCGACAGATTGAACGTGAATCGGCTATCAGTAGAAGGAGCGTACTACGAATCCTTACACGACATAAATTTCATCCATACCATATTGGTCTCCATCAACAGTTATACGGTGCGGATTTTATGAATCGTGTCACATTTTGTCAGTGGGCTCTATAAAAAATACAAATGAATGAAACATTTATTTCTTTAATACTGTTCACCAATGAAGCTACCTTTACTAACCATGGAAATCTCAATTTGCATAATATGCATTATTGGAGTCCGATAATCCATACTGGTTACGACAAGTTGAGCATCAATGACAGTGGTCAGTTAATGTGTGGTGCGGAATCGTTAATAATCAAATAATCGGATTGCATTTTATAAATGGACACCTTACTGGCGAACGATATGTACACTTTATACGAAATATATTGGGGATTTTATTAGAAAATGTACCATTAAACATTCGCCAATTGATGTGGTTACAGCACAAGGGATGCCCATCATATTATGCTCAGAGAGTAAGAGATTCACTTATCAAACTTTACCCAAATCGATGGATAGGACGTGAAGGATTAGTTTCTTGGCCAGTTTGCTCTCTAGACTTAACTTCATTAGATTTTTTTCTCTGAGAAGCATTGAAAAATGTTCTTTATCAAGAAGTACCCACTACACCAGAAAATATGAAATAACGGATAATTGCAGCATATGCAAAAATAAGTTCAGAGACGATAAGACAAGCACGTGATGCAGCGATAGGAAGACTGCAACTTTGCATTGTCGCAAACAGTCACCATTTCGAATATCTTCTGTAATGTAACAAAGTTTATTTTACTACCACATTTGACCTTGCATGATCTTCAAAGATAGCTTGATGAAGTCATTTCAACACTCGCTATCATATCGCAATAAAAAAAATATAGCATTCTATATTTTGTATAGAACATTTTTTCATATTATTACAAATAACTGAGATATTCAAGGTGGTCATAGTTATCGCCCCACCCTGCATATGTATATGGAATGAGTCGAAACGAGTTGTAAAATCAGACAAAATGATTCTACATATATTAACAAATCGAAAACAAAAATAAAATTTTTCCATACGAAATTTTATTTTCATTTAAGGTTCAAATTCAACTAAGGTAAAATAGGAAGCTAGGAAGAAAAGCCCTGAAAGAAGTTGCAGATTGTACTATTTTAGACATAATATTTTAGTAAGATCTACGTTTAACAAAAATGACTTGTATTACTACCTACGTATATTCCTCTTGCGTATCAGCCATATTTTCTTCTCCTCGAGGCTCTTCCTACCATCCCCTTTCTTGCCTTATTTATTGCATCTTCTTTCTGTATATGTTGTATTTATAGCATGATGTTATCAATTTTAGCTGATTCTAAATAGTTAAGAGATAGTAGATCAATCAAATGGACCGCAAGTAGAAATAATAAATAATGGTCAAACATGTCAGGTAAATTGTATTTATAGACACATGATGCATCAATTCTTGTGACAGACCAACATCACATATGTGTCACAGCAACGATTGTCTATTTTATATCCGTATAAACAAATGAAGACTGGATTATCGACCATTTTTGGACTACTTACTATATTTAATTCGTATGTAATTGAAAGCATGTACCACACTGAATATATTACAAATATAGCGTCTTTTATGGTGATCGGTTTTTCAACTGAGTGATGATAGCGAATGTGTTAATCACATGCGTTACATACCAATTTTCAAAATTAATTTTATCAGAAACGAAGTCCAATACGGAAAGCTTAATTATTTATGTACATTTTCGATTTATTTTTACATGTACAATTAGATCATGTTATCATATATGAACATAAAAGTAAAGGGAGTCTTTATAATTATATCGAGCGTATATTTAAAGAAGAAGTATAATAGTTAGAGCACAGATTTAATTAAGGTGTTCACCAAGCCCATATCTCGTCGACTTGCATTACTTAAAAAGTTACTCGTTTAACTCCATATGTGTAGCTAGTTTGAACGACATAACAAAAAGCGGTTTGCAGATTACACAAATCCCTGCGTACTGCTTTTCCCTTTGACGCAACTACGGTTGGCGTGTTGCGAGGTGCGTTTACAAGCAGGAACACTTTAAGTAACTCGATAACTGGTTGCACTTGACAGATGAAGAGACTTCGTCTCCCGCCCTCAATCCATCCCTTGAAAGGCGAACTTAAGTTCCAAGAATGAGAAACTTTCGAGATGTCACTTGGAGTCGTTCCTCGTTTTCTTCCGCAAGCTGAACCCCTTTCATGATGGTACTCACAAGTACCGTTTCGAAACTTTCATGCTTAATTGCCAATTTACATTCGCGGAAGATATACTCTTAGCTTGAAACAACTGTTACTGCCGATTAAAGTAAAGAAGAAGAATGAAAGGTATTAAGTTTCATCTTTTAATCACTATTCAAATAATTACTCTACCGAAGTTGTTTGGGTGACATTTATGCAAATCGGAAAAATATTATATTTAGATAGATGTAATTTCCATCCACAATAAGTGACTAAGTAAAACTATGTTATAGTAAATACACAAAATTTATATACAACGTTTATATTAAGAAGAAACGAATCGTTTATATTATGGCTTTGCTTGCTTTCTTTTTATATTGAAAATTAAGTTCGTAACTAAGCTAAGACAAGGTATTTATTTGAAACTAAATTATAATAAATATGGACTAAGATTAATTTATACATCTATAACAAATAATGATAAAATGTTTGCATATTTCACTTTTACAATTAGATCAAACTGTACCTACTTAACTTTCTATGATCGGAGGAAGAGCACATACAAATGGAACAACGATGTCATACAATTTACCCTTTTTTTGATTTTTGATTTGTCAATTTTAGAACGACCGCAATCGTGTCAGTTATCCGGATACATTTTTTAAAACAGCCCGTAAATATCATTACACAACTTCTACAAGTTTTATTAGTTTGTATTGCACAAATTTATGACTATTCTTTAAAGATAAATAGAAAAATTAACAAAATCCTCATATTAAAAAGTTTTATGGTTTCTTTGGAAAAATTCATAAAGGGAGCTTTTTCAATCAAATTAGTGGAAAATCTCCTTACCACGTATAATCTTGTCTCTTGCTTGCTACCACTACAATATAAAAATATATTAAAGATCGTACAGTATTGTGCGAAATAATGTGAACACAGGTTATTGTACTAATGGGCCAGTCTAAAGTCCCACCCATTGAGGGTTCGTACGGGGGTGGTCGGCCGCGATGCTAAGGGGCAGGTAGCTGGGTCCAAAATACCCCTTGAAAACTAATTAAAGAATGCGCGTCGCGTAATGGCTTTACTGTATGTCAATTTCTATGGTTGACCTAAGTACTAAGAGGTAAAGTTGGACGTGGTCACCAGGAGGCCAAATTCTGAGGAGTTAAGTAATTTGCAGGGTCTTAAACCCTCGTACTATTAATATTTGAAAAATGAAAGACGTGTCCTAAGCTGTCCTACAATAAACGATGTTTGGAATTTCAAACACCAATGATGACCGTGAATTAAAAATTCTCGAAATAATTAACAAAATTATCCCTTGTTGGGTTCCAATAACTCCTAATACTTCCTTGTCAGACCAAGACGAGGAAACTCAGTCTCTGTCCTCTTCGTGAGGTTAATCTTGCACTTCATGATGTTAGTCTTAAAGCTACTTCGGGACCTGACGAAATTGAAATTTATATCAATAGCAAGTTTCAACCTTCATGGAAAGATAGTATTACTTTTTCTATTGATTAAAAAGACTCCAATAACGTTAAGCCTATTTCCCTTGTTTCATGCGTTTGTAGAGTTTTTGAAAAAATACCAAAATTGCGTCTTCACTGGCATATTAAGGCACAAGATTTTTTCTCACATTCTCTGGCGGGTTTTCGAACTGGTAGATTTTGCTCTGACAATTTCACTGCTTTAACCTTAGTTACTGAAGATACCTCTGCAAAGATGAAGATGCATTAGCATGTTTTTTAGATGTGAAAGGAGCATTCGATAATGTTAATAGTGATATTCTGCTCGCGAAGCTCTTTGAACTTGGGTGCCAACACAATATTCTTAGCTTTGTTCAATCTATGAAGGTCTACCGCAAGGAGGTATTTTAAGCACCTTGGTGCATCTTATTTATGTTAAAAACTTGATAACAGGATTCATGTCTCCCAACTTACAAATGATATTGGAATCTACTCGTCAGTTTCTATTCCTAATATCGTCAAAAGATCTATTGAAAAGGGACAGTAGGTATAATAAGCAGCAGATTTAATAAGATAGGTCTTTGCTTAGGTTCCGAGAAAACTATACTAATTCACTTCATCAAAAGGAGGTACCGCCGAATATTTGTGCCACCAATATAGAAAATTGCAAAATTAAATCTACTTCAACCGTCAGATTCTTAGGGATTCTCATTGATTACGAACTCAAGTTTACGGAGCGCATCAAAAATATTAGGAACTAGTATTTTAATAGGCTTAATATTTAAAAATTTGTATGTGGTATAAGGTGGGGGGGGGGGGGGGGTTGAGCCACTTACTTTCCTAATCTTATACAATGGTTTAATTACATCAATCATTTACGTTACAGAGTCATGATATTATGTAACAAATTTTTGACCATCCATCTGGCGAATAATGGAATACTATTGCATAATGTGCTAAATAGACTTCCAGACTCTATATCCTGGAACCATTTGGTAGATAGATCACGCACTATACTCCCAAGCCAAATTCGAGTCCTTCATTAGGTGAAATCTGGTTTAAAAATAGAAAATAACTTTATTCCTTACCTATTTCATTTTAATGTATTACGTTCCCCAAATAAAATAAATTCTGATGTCGGTCTTTCCTTCGAAAACTCTCCCGACCCTAATGCCACTTGTTTGGAACACTTTCATAACAGACTTGCTAATTTGAAGTCCTTTTCAATCTATGGAAGTAGAAAAAATAGCGTCGATGATGTTGGCTCGGCATTTTCCTCCGTAACTAAACATTTTGTCTCTAATTGGATTAAATAATCAAATATTCATTTTCTTTGCAGAAAAAATTATACAGTTAAAAAGGTTATTGAACCCCCTACCAAGTACCCTCATGGGAATGTGTTTATTTACTCTGACTAATTGTAAGAGCCTTAGAAGCTTCATCCAATGGTTCTCTAAGTGTAGAAGTTAATCTTGTTGCGTCGCAAAACATGCCCGTCCATTTACAATAGCAATTCGGCGTTTACATTAACGCTACCAACCATAACCGTTAATGTAAACGAAATATCACAATGGCCGTCATAAAAGGCCCGCTCGAGTGACCGCGCAACCTGGTTCTGACCGTCGCCATAGTGGTCCCAAATCCCGAAAAGTTGGCCAAAAGTTGAAAAATGAAGTATCAAATTTTTATCTTTTAACCATTGGATTAGGTATACTGATTGTCCATTTTTAAATTTTACTAATTTTGTTTGACGCCCTACAGAAAAGTTATCTAATACTTTTTTTGTAGGTACCCATGAGCTCTACTTAAAAAAAAACTTTCATTGAAATATATTTACTATTGCAAGAGTTATGGCTGTTTGAAAATTGGACCATTTTTATGGGGGTTTTCTAACTTTACGGGGGCATGGAACAATTTTTTCAATATTGTTAGAATTTTTACATATTCTTCACCAAAATACGCGTTGTCTACCGTTTGAAACATTAAAATCCTCCAATCCGTTCAGAAGTTATAACATTTTTAAAATTCGCATGAAACAGGGAAGCATTTCTGGTCTCTGGTAAAGACTTTTGAAAGTGCGTAGGATTTCGGGGTATGTCTATTCATTAAAAGTGCTTGTAATTGATCCCTGTAACTAAATATGATTTTTTTAGTATGATTAGAAATTTTTTAATTTCGTCTAAAAATTTCATTAACTACTCGAATGTTTTTCTTGAAAGTGAGCAGGATTTTAGGGGTATGTGTATTCACCAAAATCGATTGTAATTGGGGCCCGCAACCAAAAATAATTTTTTCAGAATGATTTGAAATTTTTTAATTTAATTTTTTAATAACTTTTTAATGAAGCCTCAGTCAAGAAATTGATAATCTTGAATTTCGTCTTATTTTGGCTCCTAGAATTTCCCATTAAAATTTTTCCCAGGGATGGCCGAACACCCTGTATAAGTAAATCTAAATGAAAACGAAAGAAAGAGATAACGAAAGGTAATACCGCACAGATGTTTCATGTCTATCATAAAGGCAGATATAAGGTACAATTTACAGCTTGCAGCAGGGCCTTCATATTTTTTAATTCTTAGTGCTTTTACATGACAAATGCAAAAAAATGTTTTAGTTAGGAATTCTCAAATTTTATTAATTGTTTTCGAAATAAATAATTTTTCATCTAATTAGTTTAATGCAGATTTATAGTCAATAATGAACTAGATCAACTGGTTCATTAAAAAATATATAATTTTTAATAATAAAAAATTATTTATGCATTAGTTTTAAGATTTATTAAATCTAATAATAAGTCCATCCAAAATTATACATTATTTATTTTAAAAAATTTGTTGTATCTGCCAGTTTCCAAGAAAAAACCGCGTGATTTAGTAACGCGGCCAACCTACATTATAAAGTAGGGCTGCACAATCAGGAGGGCAAAAAGTGGCAGCTAATTTTTGCAAATTCTATAAGATCAAAGTATCAAATACAAGTCTGAAGAGGAATTGTACCGTGATATTGTGGAATATGCAACTTTTTACTTACTTGTTTGCGATGTATGCATTTTATTTTCAGTAATAAATGTACCGGTTTACGAACTTACTGGATAACAATTTTTAGTATGTTAGTACTCAGAAATGTTCTACTTACTTCCAGGAACAGCATCCATTTTGCAGAATTGAAATTGATGACTGACGCTTACGCTCTCGACAAACGACTGACTAACGAAACCGAAATTTGGATCGCAAATGCCATCCAGATATAAAAATATAACTCATTTCATTTTCCATAGCCTAAAGAAACATCATTAAACTGACGATTCTAACAGGTCAAACCTCCACAGCGAAAAATTATTTTTTGGGGTTTTGGCCACGATTTTGCGATTTAGGACCACTGTGCATCGGACCAGGATTTTTCCCCAATACCTGGGACGCGCGGTCCACCGCCTCAAGCGCGAAATGCAAGAAGTACCAGCGCACCAATCCTGAACGAAAAAGGTTCTGATTGGCTGTGGCTGGTTTCTTGCACTAGCATACAGAGCGTTCGGCCACCTCTGGGAAAAATTTTAATGAGGGGTTCTAAAGGCCAAAATAAGACGAAAATCAAGAATATCAATTTCCTGTCTGAGGCTTCGTTAAAAAGTTATTAACAATTAAATTAAAAAATTTCAAATCGTTCTGAAAAAATTATTTTCGATTGTGGCGGACAATTACAATCATTTTTGGTGAATACACATACCTCCGAAATCCTACCCACTTTCGAGAAAAAAAATTGGTTAGGTGCTGAAATTTTTCGGCGAAAAACAAATTTTTCAAATCGTTCTAAAAAAATTATTTTCGGTTGTGGGAGTCCATTACAATCATTTTTAGTCATTACACATACCCTCAAAAACCTACCCACTTTCTAGAAAAAAATTCGAGAAGGTATGAAACTTTTCGACGGGAAAAAAAAATTTGAAATCATTTTGGAAAAATTATTTTCGGTTGCAGGGGTCAATTACAATCATTTTTGGTGAATAGACATACCCCCGAAATCCTGCGTATTTTCGAGACAAAAATTCAGTACGGACGGAACTTTAAACGTTAATAACTTTTTAACGAAGCCTCCATCAACAAATTGGTATTCTTGATTTTCGTCTTATTTTGGCCTCTAGAATCTCCCATTAAAATTTTTCCCAGAGGTGGCCGAACACCCTGTATAAATCGCGACACTTTACCTACAAGATACATACAAATACAAAACATTGTACAAACAACACAACAGCACATCACACGAGCAAACAACGAACGAGAGAGAGAGAGTTCACGGATCTACAGTCCACAACAAACTCAACAACTTGCATGTCATCAAACGTGTGAGAAGAGCTCCATAGCGATGTAACACATTGTACCCGAGAGCTCAATAAATCTTTTTGTATTTGATATCAGAAGAATAATAGATAGAAACTGTCGCGACAAAAAGAATCTTTGTTTTTTGAATTCCTATTGAAATCTCTACAATGAGAAAATGAATGCTTTAGTCAAAAATACCACTGAATGTGATGTCTCTCCTAATATTTTAGTTTCGTCCTTCAACTTTACTAAAAATTTCAGATAGTAAGCGAAATCTGAAATTGATGAACTAAGATCAAAGATGCTAAATTGAAGGGTATTTATTCAAAATTAAATGTGAAACTATGCCATACTAAAATTTTTGTAGCCATAAGTAAATTAATGATGTTGTATGTTGCTCATAGCTTTTCATAGCTTGATAAATAAAAAAAAATACCGCCGCATAAATTTTAATGCGTGACGCGGAATTGAATCCAATTGGAAAATTGCTTTATCATTAGGATAAACATTTTTCAATTCTTGACCTAAATATTGTTCCTACTACTGTTTATATTTTGCACTATTCAGTATCCGTTCCAGTACCTAAAATATTGCTAATGACGAACAAACAGCCATTCGTAACGTTTAATTTTAAAAACACTCTAATACTTTCGCCAGGCACTCGTATAGTAAAGTGATACTCTGAGAACGTCGCAGTTCGCTGTACAGTAGCATTCTGGTGCGACAACAAAATTTGTGGTTGCTGGGAAAATTCGCTGGACGATATTAATTTGCGAAGAATGCTGTGAGGCACGACAACGACGGTGTTTCGCCGGTCAAAAGTTTTTTAATTAGAAAAGTATCTCGGACACGCACCACCCTAATTAGAAAGGTTGCAAAATTCAATGCGGAACGACGTGCCACGTCAAGTGACCTTAATTAAAGGATTCGGACACCATAGCGGAAAACTCGTCGCGTGCTTTAACCCCCTCCAGTCGCTGTTATTGCTGCTCTTTCTTCGATGGGAGCATAAGTCGTCCAGTAAATTCCTTTTTACGACACCCTACTCGATTTTCTTTGGATAGGGGAAGGATGTACCGTTCTCCCTGGCAATTCTGCTTCCTTCGTTCTTTTCGTTCTTAACTGCTGGCGTAAAAATGCTTCTGCACACTTTTGTCCTCGCGTTCTTGGTAGAACGCTGATTTCGGGAGAGAAATGCCTCGCCGAGAGCATCGCTGACGAGTTATTACATATTAGGTAATAGAACCTTATTTATTTAAGGAATGTTTGAACCGTCGAGATTTACAGCTACAGCGCGAGATAGAACGATAGGACATTTGACATATATTTATACAGGATGTTGCGTTGTGTGTGAGAAATGCTGCAGGAGTAGATTTAAGATATTAACCCGCAGTTGGTATGATTATACTGTGGCCACATATATATATCCGGTTCAACGAGAACTTGCAGGGAATATCAACAGAAAGTTCACGTGATCGACGCTCAGACCGCAGATGAGTGTCTGCTGAACGTTGTTGCTCAGGGACGCTTTTTAGCGGTCTTTGAAAAGGGCTCTCACTTGACGCATTAAATCCAATCGAGATGATTCGATCGCAAGTTAAAAATTATATTACAGCAAATACTACAACGTTCAGATTTGCGGATGTAAAAATTGTTGTTAAATTTTATAATTAATTTAAATTTTGATAGTTCAAATACAGAATCAACATAAATTGTATATAGTAATACATACAGAAATTAAATATTGAAATATAATTTTCCATGCCTTAATTCGTATTTTTATTTGCCTCCTTATTTAGATTGTTATGTAATAATATTAGTAAAATTTAATTAATAATATCATATTAATATAAAGAATGAGTACTTTTTGTTTAGAAAATTAGCTTCTTTCCTACTACATATTTTAATGGGAGATTTTAAAGGCCAAAATAAGACGAAAATCAAGAATACCAAATTGTTGATCGAGGCTTGGTTAAAAAGTTATTAATGTTTAAAGTTCCGTCTGTAGAACGACAATCTGCGAACAGCTGCGTGCACGAGATAGTAGTTCTCACTCAGCATGAGAAACTCTACCTAGTAACGTATCGACAGCCATACAGTTTTGTGAGTGAGAACCACTGTCACGTGTACGCAGCTGTTCGCAGATTGACGTTCTACAGGCGCAACTTTAAACGTTAATAACTTTTTAACGAAGCCTTAATCAATAAGTTGCTATTCTTGATTTTCGTCTTATTTTGGCCTCGAGAATTTCCCATGAAAATTTTTCCCAGGGGTGGCCGAACACCCTGTATTTAAATCAGGCCTCCATCCGAATCATCAGCGGCATGATATTGAGTGAACTGCCGCCAGATTCACTCTCAAGGTTTCTAATCACTGCACTGCATTGGTTTCAGTCTACCACCTTGTTCAAAGACAAAACAAAGTGTTTTCTTTCTCAGCAAATGGTAAACCTTATGTACTTGGAGTCCAAAAGATGTAATTAAGATTTTCTCGATGATACGAAGTGTTGAGGGTGCTAGTAATTCAGGGTCTAAAAACTTTGGTTGGTAGTGGAGTGGCCAAGAGATGTATAACATGCTCATAATCTCCGGATCAAATGATTATTGGTCCTAGAATCCAGATCCATCAGGTGTCGACAAACACACCTACACTCACTGCCGGTTCCGCGAATAGTAGCGTTCGGCTTCGCTTTGAGAACGATATGCAGAAAGTCTTAATCAGTGGCAAATGAGCAGCCACAATGTAATTGGAACCAACATAATACGGTGGAATAGTGGACAATGTTATCGTTGAATGCAGTGTACATATTAATTACGTTGGTCCATGCTAAACGGCCTTACAGGTACTTATAGCAGACGATAACTTATAAATACACTGACAATGAGTTAGTTGAAGCCCTGGTTGCTCAACTGGCAGAAACATCCGTCTTACACAACGAGTTTTAGAAATACATATAAATACTTGAGGGTTGAATATACTAAAATAAGTAAGAAATGTTATATGAACATGTATGCCCAATACTTTATAGTTTTCCAGTTATGAATGATTAAAGAAAATGTTTTCATTATGCATCAACGCAAACTACTATACGCCTTATGTAGCATATCCTGTTCTTATGTTCACAAAAAATGTAATCGATTGTAAGATTTGTTGCTAATCCAAATTCGCAGTATCTCAATCTCGAAATACTGTTCTAAGAACAGCAAAATGACCATATATTGTCTTCCCAATAGATTTTAATTTATAAAATTTGAAATCTATTGCACAAAACAAGTAAACAATGTCGAAGATCTACGAGAGAGAATACTATATGGATTTAGGATTATTCAAGGAACATCTATTATTTTTCAGCATGTAGTTACTACTCCTTAAGCAAGGGTTGTGGTGTTTAGTTCTTTTTTTATTAGCTTTTATTAAATACGTATTTTAATGTTTTATTATTAATAATATTGATTAATATTAATTTATTATTATTATTAAGAAATCTTTTATCAAATAGATCTTAAGTATATTATTCCTATCCGACGATGTTAACCATAGTTGGTGTATAGCGTAGCATCCATCATAGAGATCAGAATGCAATAAATGAAACATTTTCTTAAAGCTGGATGGTTTCCACTGGTACTGAACCTATTTTAACAAAAAATATTGAAAATTTTTAAAATCTATGCTAAAAAAAATTTTTTCTTCAACGTGCCATAGTTTTCTAAATTTTCCATATTTTTTGTAAAAATAGTTTCAGTATCAGTGGAAACCATCCAACTATAAGAAAATTTTTCGTTTGATGCGTTCTGTTTTCTATGATGGATGTTACGATGTATACCAACTATGGTTACATTGGATAGGATTAACTACTATTTAATAAAAGATAATAAAAGATGGTCTAAAAAAATATTCTTTTATAGTTTAAGGGTCTCTCTTCATGTTCCTAACAGCCTAGTACAATAGAACTTTTAATTCTTTATGAAAAAACTAAAAAAAGAAACTCTAAATTTTTAACGCTGTTACACCAGAATCCCCCTTTTAAGGAGGTTTTAAGACGAAGGAACGATTAGCGTTATTGTAATTATTAATGTTTGCGGCGTATTTGCGAGCGGTGTGTCCGGTATATATATAAATTAGTTCATTTTCCTCCAATCCATTGCAATCCTTTGCAAAAACCCTACATGTATGTATACAGCTTTATCTATAAGTTCCATGTAATCACAGGGTTACTTCGATGTAAACAGGGTTCTACTTCCTCCGTTATGTAATAATGCAAATTATCGTTTTCGTGCCAATTAACGTTACCACTCTGCATTAATGTAGTGTTTATCGATCGTCATGCAGTTTAAAGCATCACTCATGGAACCCTTGTACGCAAAGATTGCTCTGCGTCTCCTCATTTCGCATTTCCAATACACATACAATGTATTACATAGTCTACTTCCACTGATTAAAGAGAAAACAGGGCAATAGACCTTAAAAGCGCTTGGAAATATGACCAATTTAAATTATTTATTGTAACGATCTAACCGAATATGTCGACAATCATGTATCACGGTACGTCCGTGTTACTAGCCAACAAATCGAACTCAATCTTATGGGGATGATAACTTTTTACTCGTTGCGTATATTTCCTTGCAAGTCTAAAGAAAGGAGATTTCGTGTAGAGAAGAATAAGTCAAGATTCAAACAACAAAATTTAAAACAAAAGAAATTCTAGTGAACGAAATTATGATACGAAGTAAACATAATTGAACTTTGAGTCGAATTATTAATTATTACATAGTGGTGTGTTCAATATTTACTTAGTTCTCGATTAATATTTACGATTAGATATTTACTTAAAACTCGAATGAGAGGAAACGGAAGTAAGTATGTACATAGGTTTGAGCAGAAACATGTTGAATCAAATACAGTTTTATGAAATGTGAACATAATTGAATTGAATTGAATTGAATTTATGAAAACTAAAAAAGGAATTAATATACACCGTTCACTCGGTTAAACTTTGTATCCAATTAAGTTACGTCAGTAAAGTTGTTAGATACTTTATGCAAAATTTCGATAAGGCTAAGGCGTGGTTGAAAAATGTGTTTTCTTATGTTTACACAAGCTGCCATATGAACATCTCCGAAGATATCCAATTTGTACCATAATTACTGGGATATCCTGTATAGGTTAATTGAATCGATTGTATCTTGAGGAAAAATCGGAAGCGGGTCTAAACATTCAATAATAAATAATAAACTTTGTTCGTATTGCTGTAATCAGTTTAAGTTAATTTTCTATTACAATAAGCATTATAGAATGTGAAGTTTAATAATTTTATAATGAATGGAGTAACCCAGTGTACATACCGTGTATACGAAAGCAAATAACATTACATTGTTGGATATTTATATTTCATTGATTTTTTCAATGTAAGCTGGTAAGTTCATATAATAGGAGTCCATTGATAATTCCTACTACTTGTAATTTTGTATTCAAACAACCGGAATTCTTGTTCAGATAAGTGGATTTAATCATACATTAGCCCATTCTTCGGATTATAGTACGATTTCAATCTTCATAAACTCGGAAATAACTTCTGAGAACAGTAATTTGATCAAGTTTGGTAAATAAATTCTTTATTTGGTTAAAGAATAAAAAGAACAACTATATATATTTTTTATATTTCAAATTACAAAATATATAATGAAATATCCATTAGTAGATATATAAAGTATAATTTATTAATTATAAACAGGATTAATCATTCTCGTTTAAGGTCTTGAAAATGCTAGATCCTCGAAAACTTTCAAACACTATCAACTAATTCGATTTGCTTCCGATCGTACTTTCAACTATTTAATAACTGTATTTGAAGAATGTTAATATACGTGGGAATTGATTCATTTTAACAATCTTCATTGTCTGCACTATTTTATGTCAACAACTAAGACAAGTGAGCATAAATATGTTTTGTTTTCATTTTCGTTCGTAGAAGTTTGATACATAGTTGTTACGGAGAGTAACAATAACTCAGGCAGTCGCTTCTACCTGAAAAAAATCAATTACCTCCGTCCCAAAACACACATTTTATTTATTTATTGCAGCAATTAGTTGCTTCGCAGAATACATGCATTACAGAAACACCTCATTAGACATCGGAATTTTCCTTATCTTAACCAAATATTTTCGACTCGTCACTTCCATTTCCAAGACCTTGAGCATCCCTTTCTTGCCCTTCTTTTTTTCCTCTAAATTCCTACCTTCCCCAATTCAGTGCATCTTGCGACCAATCAGAACCTTACAAGATAGTCATACGAACCTTCTTCAAATCTGACATTCACACTACAATTATTCTCACATAATCACTTACAGGAGAAACGTACAAACTCACATTCAGCCTACAAATACACCAGTTAACGAGGGTCACCGTTTCTTAATTTACAACTAGCAATCGCGGGATACTCCATTTAAAGTCTTGCGAGTGTCAACGCATCAATAGTAGTTTGTAGACGTTCACTGAATCGTGAATTGGTGAAAATTTCGTTCGAATAAATAAAGTTTTACTATACCAACGGAACGTAGCGAAACTGTGTAGGTACATTGGCAATTCTCTATGTAAAACGTTTCGAAAGGAACGTCGGTGATACCTTGAAGGAAGCACCCTTGAAAGTAATGCAGCAGGGAGTGACATCAAGCAAGCTACCTGGGTTTGTTCAATTTAAAAATACAGCATCGGTCGGAGGCTCCGCGTAGGAGGGTCGAAGAGTTCCAACCAAGCACCGTGGCCAATTAAACAAGAAACAATTGAAGGAAAGTCTTTGCTCGCGAGGCAGAGTCGGGCCACCTTCATCCATGATTCTGGAATGGACTTCCTACAGGGTCTCCGGCTATACCATACAAACCTGGACCGTAAAATACATCTCTTCGGGCGCGCTCGACGGTAGAATCCAAACGGCGCATTTGCGCAATGGGACGTGCAACCAGTGCACGAAGAGTGCTTCGTCGTATACAGGGTGATTCTAAAAACTGGGGCAAGTAGCTCATTTTCAAGCGTAGATCCAAAAAATTGATACACCAAAAGATTGCATTTGTATTTTAAATAGGGAATTACTTTATTTCAGCAGGTATTCAAGTATTCTCCCATTGCAACTTAAATATTATAACACCTAAATCGCATCAGTTCCTAACGACTGCAATGTGACAAAAGTTAAAATAAAAAAGCTAATTACCTTATAATTAATATTCTATTTAAAAATATAATGAAAGGTTGTAAAGAAGCGAGTTCTAAAGTATTTAAATGCCTATAGTGGAACGTTTGAATCTTCGCTAGAACAAAATAAATTTCGTAAGATATTACGTTTCTTAGAATCATACCTTAATACTTTTACGTGTAAAATAGTAAAAAAACTAAATTTATTACAAAAGATACATAATTTTATTTAAAAAACAAGTGCAAATACATGCTGCACTAAAAAAAAATAATTATATCGTTAGAATATTGCTTTAGACAACTTAATTAAAGACATTGATTTGAACACAAGTTATATTATAATATAATATTGTTAGTAAATGTATTATATATTAAACTTTTCCCCTTAAACAAACACACACGCATAAGGAGTCAACTGATAAATATGACCGACAAAGACGTTACAAGGGAAAAATCTAATAAATGTAAGGGAACGTAATAATTTTCTACAGCTTCCACTGGGGGATTAAATTTTATGCCTGCATCAATTGTTCACATATTTTCAGGGAATCTACAAGTTGTCTCAGTTTCAGAAGTCACCCTGTATACGACGAGGCGATACGAGTTGCTCGCCCAGTGGTGAGAGAACCATAGAGAGGTAAAGGTTCCTGTGGTACGCACTGGCCGCGCGTTCCATTTATGGGATTGCATGAAAAATTCCGCACGCATATTCCTCGATGTTTCGTTTTCTTTTGCCTGGGCCGGCCTTGTTATCGTCAGTCGGCCGTCTCTAAACCGATTGCTAGCACGCACTCAGCCATACACGTGCCCACGTATACGTGCGCGGCTCTGCCCATGGAAAGCATCCCCCTTGGGATCGGATACGTGCACGAGCCATTTCACCTGAAATCGTATAGAGAAACAGGACGTCCGAATTTGGATTTCTTATTTTCTGCTTTGAAGTTTCCAGTGATCTTTGATCATCTGGGACGATCGTGATTTCTGTAATATTTCAATGTCCACGTAGAAAGAACGCCCACGATATTCAACGTTTGAATCTGGACGACTAGACATCACCATGCTCAAAGATCTCCCAGGATTTCTTAGTCTGTGCATTCTGAGATTTGCATTGGAAACGAAATGGATTTCTGAATTTGTTATAGATTTTTCGATCGTCGTGAAAATTATTTGTTACGACATTAGTAGTGGCGGACTCGAGATCATCCAATTGTATTTTACTTATTTTTATTTTATGTTTAACGACTTCATGATGTCAAATATCCTCTCTTGGCTTCATCAACAGGGATTTTAAAGATTCAAATACACTATGATATCTGTATTGTACTCTGATTTGTTCTAAATTAGATTACGGTTCTCTTTGCTACGATCATAGGTTCCCATGTTTAGCTGTCCGTCATATACAAAATCTCTGTGGCATTATTCAACCATGACTATACCGAGATGCTAGTAAAATTAAATTTATGGCCATTCGCCGTATGAAATTTGATTTGTTTTTTGTATATAAGATGCTAAATAACAGAATAATATGCTTTGAGCTTCTGCCTCTACTTAGCCTGGTAGTACCTACATAGGCTAATTTCTAGAAAGCACAATATTCTTTATTTTCTGGACAATTAAATTTTTCAAACAAGTTAACTTTGTATTAATCTATCTTTAAATTTGTCTTCTGTTTTAAATATATATACAGGGTGTTCGGCCACCCCTGGGAAAAATTTTAATGGAGGATTCTAGAGGCCAAAATAAGACGAAAATCAAAAATACCAATTTGTTGATGGAGGCTTCGTTAAAAAGTTATTAACGTTTAATAGTTCCGCACGTACTGAATTTTTTTCTTGAAAATGCGCAAGATTTCGAGGGTATGTCTGTTCATAAAAAATGATTCTAATTGACCGCCGCAACCGAAAATAATTTTTCCAAAACGATTCAAAAATTTTTTTTTCGCCGAAAAATTTCAACACCTACCCGATTTTTTTTCTCGAAAGTAGATGGGATTCCGGGGGTATGTGTATTCACAAAAAATGATTATAATTGATCCCCGCAACCGAAAATAATTTTTCCAAAACGATTTGAAATTTTTTTTTCCGTCGAAAAAGTTCACACCTTTTCGAATTTTTTTCTAGAAAGTGGGTAGGATTTTTAGGGTATGTGTAATGACCAAAACGGATTGTGATTGACCTCCGCAAACGAAAATAATTTTTTTAGGACGATTTGAAATTTTTTAATTTCATCGAAAAATTTATCCATTTATTTGAATTTTTTTCTCGAAAGTGGGTAGGATTTCGAGGGTATGTCTAATGACCAAAAATGATTGTAATTGACCCCTGCAACCGAGACTAATTTTTCCAGAACGATTTGAAATTTTTGAATTTAATTGTTAATAACTTTTTAACGAAGCCTCCATCAACAAATTGGTATTCTTGATTTTCGTCTTATTTTGGTTTCTAGAATCTCTCGTTAAAATTTTTACCAAGGGTGGCCGAACACCGTGTATATACAAGGGGGAAACAACCCGTTAAATAAAGAATTATTATTACTGATAAATTAAAACAAGAGAATGTAGATAAACGAAGTTATATCAAGTAGAGTGTGAAAAACGAGATTCAAATTATTATGGTAAGATCTCTATTACTCGAATTACTAGGTAGATATGGACATTCGTGTAAAGAAATTTAGAAGTAAATAATAAAACATTTCCTATTTTGAGGTTGTTCGTTTTATACATGTATAAGGTAAAGTAATGAAAATAATATAAGAGTCCGCTTAACTGTTTGCAGCACAATGCATAATGGACCAGATTTGAAAAGCTGTTCAAATGAATGTAATGAAAATGACTCGAAAACGTATAAAATGTATTTACTTTCTACGTTATCAACCATTGCATGACAATTGACAATTAAATTCAATAGGTTAGTAAATATTATAACCATAGGATGATTCGTAGATAGATAATGATTGAAAATTTCATTGCTCTTGTTATTTAATATTATATTAAGTATTATTAATTTATTACTATTATACAAGAAATGGATTTTGTCCGTATTAGTGTTCCTTTTCAAGGATATGGAATATATTAATGTACCCTCAGCTAGTGTGTCTATCCAGAATTACATGATGAAATTAATGAAATTAATGAAAGAAAATTGTTATGACAACAATTTAGGCATCAAAATTGTATAAGTTAATACAAATTGACAATATTTGATTTCAATGTTCACAGGATAAGAGTAATATTACAGTTATAACCGTAATATTTTCCGCTTGATACACATAAATACTAACTATGACCTAAACTTATCTAAGATTTAAAACTACGAGCCGGACTCGTAGTTTAAGCTGGATAGGTTAAGAAGTATGGTTATTTCGTGACAAACCGTATATTCTGGTTAACAGTTGAATTGCGGACGTCTGGTGGTGGAATTAGGCCACTTTTGATATACGCTTTCAAGTCTTCTAAACGACACAGGATAAACATTTATAGATTTTTATTTTGATATTAAAACACACATATTTATAAATTTAGAATTTATCTACAAAATTATAGCGCCTTTTTATATCGATACTAATCTTATCATGTTTATTTTATCCTGTAAACTTATGTAAGAAAAGGCTCGAAAATACAAAGATATTTCTTATGCTATCGCTGAGCTCCGCTCGATATAACGCAGTTAGACGTTCCGAACGAAGTGAAGGCATTTTCCCGGCCTGGGAAAATGCTCGTCTGCCCTAGCGAAAAGGTCCTCAAGTGTCTGCCCGTAATTTACGATGGGTCTGCGCCGTGTAGGCCAGGGCCTGTCGTCGCCAAACAGCCCTTCGGGGCTCGGCCGCTGGGCCGTATTCAGAGCAGGAAAGGGGGTGTCGGAATTTTCCAACACTTATTAAAGTGTCCTTCAAGCAGTGTTTATTCTCAGTAAAGTAAACGGTAAGCATTACACCTATCCTCTACTGTTTACGATACGTATGTTTCATTTACTACTAAAACCGTAAGTAGTATCGCTTTTCTCTACTTTCTATGACCTTCAATGACATTATGTATAGGTCGTTGAACTCGTTTTAAGATCCTCTATCATGATACGGAAGCAAAAACATACAGATCCATTCAATAAAATGGAGGTGACCTCCAAATGTCCGAAGTTCCTCCACCTGCAAAAAAACTATTATAGCCACCTGATGGTCCCCTTCGTACTGTGCAATTTTATTTCAGCAAATATTTCTGTGAAACTTATAGTTTCCGAGATATCTGAGGTATTAATAGTTATTGCCCCACCCTGTATATGTATATAGGGTGGTCCACCTAAACAAGGCCACCTAAATATCTCCTCTAATTGTGGGAGTACAAAAAATATTTTGTATGCTATTTGAATGGTTTGAAAAAACCTTTCTTTTGCAAAAAAATTTTTTTTCTAGAGTAATTTTTTTCGGAGTTTACAAGGTTATCGATGTTTTTTTGCGTATAATTGTATAATTGTTTTTATCGCATTGTGTAGCTGATGTAAAAATACGTTCAGATATGTACATTACATGACCTTGAAATGACCTTTGAGATCGAAAATTAAATGGAAACGAAAAACTTTTGTCTATTGAGACTTTAGAGACCAAGACGTCATTCGGGAATCTGTAAGAGTAAATAAACATGTTTATTATCATACTACGAATGACTTCTGACAAAAGTATGTAACATTCTTGCAAGATGAGCTACAGATGCTTTTAGATGATGTACCATTAGACATTCGTGGAGGATGTGGTATCAGCATGATGGTTGTCCGGCCCATTCTACACGTCTTGCACGACAAATTTTACATAGAAAAGTTCCAAAGTCTTGGATTGGACGTACTGGACGTGTAGCGTGGCCACCGCGCTCACCAGATCTCACGCCTATGGATTATTTCTTATGGGTACTATTTGAGTAGGTAGGGTTATGGAACGTATGATTTAATTGAAACAACAATAATTAATGGTAGAATTTTTATACTTTTTATTTAATACGTTAAGGTATATCTTAGAATTTCGTACCATTCTCTAAGAGATTTGTTACTGGACTGTGACTTCACCCGCAGAAGAAAGGCGAGAGTGAAGCGCAGTTCGCCCTAGCGACGAACTCTTATCTTCGTATAATAAATACCATGAGTTCGTAGAACCCATGGTCAAAACTAAAACGAAACTCCATGTATACAATCGTCACTGGAGATGATTTTTGTAACATAGTAAGACGGTTAGGAAATCCAACAGTGATATTTAAGAGAAGTTGTTTATTGTGAACAACCAACAACGCCAGAGAACATGAAAGACAGAATAATAACAGCTTGTACTGCAATTAATTCCACAACATTTGAAATGGCCAGAGAGTCTTTCATTCTACGTTTCAAAAAATGTATCGATGTGGAGGGGCACCATTTCGAATATCTATTACAATGATAGTTTGAAAAATAGGTTCATGAAAAAGTATTACAAATTTCATAATGGGGTTTCGTGATAGTAAACATGTTTATTTACTCTTACAGATTTCCGAATTATGTCTTGGTCTCTAAAGTCTCAATAGACAAGTTTTTCGTTTCCATTTAATTTTCGACGTCAAAGGTCATTTTAAGGTCATGTAATGTACATATCTGAACGTATTTTTACATCAGCTACACAATGCAATAAAAACAATTATACAATTATGCGCAAAAAAACATCGATAACCTTGTAAACTCCGAAAAAAATAACTCTAGAAAAAAAAATTTTTTTGCAAAAGAAAGATCTTTTCAAACCATTCAAATAGCATACAAAATATTTTTTGTACTCCCACAATTAGAGGAGATATTTAGGTAGCCTTATTTAGGTGGACCACCCTGTGTAAACATTTATATAAAGACAGACCCATCTTCGTCGGCAAACAGTTAAAGACCGGAAAACGATAGATAAACTATTCTAAATTTTCCTAACATATTTTTACGATACTGTAATTTACATTTAATATTTTGAATTACCAATGAGAGAAGTAACGCTATTTTTTATTCGCTTTTTAACATTTCTCTATTTTCCTGCGTCTTCCCTACGTACCCGTTGCCCCTTTTTGGACTCTCTGCATTCCATCAAGGTTGGTTTCACGCGCAAGTTCCTCAGTATCGTTCCCTATGGTATATTCAACCAATTTAGTCATACAAATAGCGTCGCCGCAACATCGTTCGATCAAACACATCATTGAGTGAAATAATGAAACTGGTATTGTTACGAGATGAACGTAGAATCGATACACCTTGCGTCGCGGATACAATCAGAATTACCATATTTTTAATCACTTTTATATCGTGCATTGTCCACCCTCCGCTTTCGATTAGCCTTTGAAAATTGAAACGTTCCGAAATTAAATGAAGGTAACAGCCTATTTAGCGTAACGTAATAACCCGTGCATTATATTCGTTACAATACTACAATACAATACCGGTAATTTACATTAAAATATCTTGTTAATAAATTACATCCCGGATTAAAATCTCATCGTTATCCGATGCTTGATTTATAGCTTACATTAAATCGATTTATGAATTTATTCGCAACGCATATTTGTTCGACTATAAAATTGGAAAATACGTCGAGCTATTTATGTGCGTTAAAACAGTGAAACGTTTGACCAAAAAAACCAAAATGGATATGCGCGTTTTATTAGTACAGTTACCAGATTATCAGCGAATTGGCTACAATAAAATTGAATTCCAGTTAGCCTCTAGCTTCTACGAACTTCGCTATTTACGTTTATAGGAATGTTGCTGACGTAAAACGTCGATAGTGTCACTTTGAAATACCCATTGAATGGATTACACACAAATGAGCTCCAATCCATTCGTCTCACGGATTCAGCGATCCACGAATCTCTTTGTCCGTGATTAATAGATGAAGGCAACGCAAATAGGGTCGCTGGTAATGTTGTCGCTATGCACCACACTGCACTCGAAAGTGCTATTTCAATTTCATATCTATACCACCAGCATTTCAAAGTGATCGCTCAATCCTATGTCCAAAGCATTTCGATCGTACTCTCGTTATATGTCGATAATTCGGCCGATAATCATATGTCGATATATTAAATCAAATATTAATGAATAAAATCATGTGCATCAGTCGCAAGTTCTTTTTCATTAATTTCATAATTCATTTCTTTATTTCTTTATTTATTTATTTCATAATTTTATAATCTAATAATAAAATATAAATTTTACAAATTATAATATCCGTATTCATTAATGTATTTTAATTTAATAATCAATGCTGCTACCAATTATTTTTGTTTCAGGGCTTATGATTTATTTGGAAAAGATTGTAAACTGATAGCCTTAACGTTGCATATAAAATAAACAAATACTTCTTGTTTGTTTTTATTACCAATAAATTACATTTAATTTAAAGCATTTGTTCTTTTTTCTTGCGGACAACAAAATTATATTCATGGTTATTACATTGTAGAACTCCCTGTTTATACCAATTATTATAAACACTGACATTGTTTCCTTAGAAGCGACAAGTATGATAGACAGAATTTTTATTAAAGTTATCTTTTTTGAGATTTTTAAGTCATTAATACCCTTTTATGAAACGGCAGTATTTAATATCTCCCGTTGCTTTTAGTTTCTGATAAAAGAGACAAATACTAGCTGCTCGAAATAATTTTCAATAACTTCAGAACGTTTTCAAATACGAACTTGAAATTGGCAATCAGCCGCCTGCTTTGCAATGATGTTTATACGCTATAAATTGAAAGGAAACATTATAAAATCGTATTATAATTAAATAGAGAATGTTCTTTGCATACGAGTGAACAGTCGTGTCAGTCGATCGCATGCTGCATTATGTTCTCTCATCGTTCTGTTCCACCCCTCGGACGTACTCTACGAATAATCCTCAACAACATAACGCCATTAATAATCACTATAAATATTCATTCATTCATTGATTTAAGAGTTATTTTGAAGCATGTACACAATAATGAAATGTTCTCCCAAAAAATTGTTAATACTGCCTCCACGTACTGACACCATCTCTATGCCAAGGATAGCGATTATATTTTACTTTTTGAAGGAAATACAGGAGAGGGTATAACTTAAAAGAGGGTTACCCACGACCCCTCGATACTTTATATGTCTCGATAATCGCACTGCATTCCGCACTACTGCACAATAAAATTCTCGAGCACCTAAATACGCAGCATTCGGCTGTAATACCTTTTGCGAGCTTTCCGTCAATTCTACAGTACTTATGACTGGATCGTTAAAGTCTGTCTGGAATCTTAATTACAACTAACGATTGATGTTCTGATAATGATCTGATGTTTAGAATAATGTTTCGACGCCGGGGAGTAAACTATCAGCTTCAATTTTCTACGTTGATGCTGATTTTTTTATAGATATTCTAATTCCGCGCAACACAATATACTATCAACGTAACAAATAAAATTTATTACGGCAATTTGTTGAGACATATTTTACCGGTTTATGTTAATGCGTCTGTCCAGTTACCAAACTACAGACAAGTGAATTATGATCGGATATCGTTATTCGCGATTCAAAACTGAAACGTTGTAAAATAGGATCACTGTAGTAGCTAATGCCAGCCAGTAACTTGAAATTGTCGTTATAACTAGACCGACAAGTTGTCGCATTATTTTAATCATATCCGCGATATTATTCTAGTTTAAATGTACATGCTTATTCTCTTCGAAGCGTCGGATAACCAATTAAACGAACGAAATGAATAGTAGCGATAAATGATAAACCGATGAAATAATAAGCCGGAATTATATTCGATCGAAAAATAGAAATATTCTGTTAATTTGTAGCAATCAGTGAAATCGGAATGACACTTTCGTAAACTGTAGTCGCGAACGGTCTCCCTGCTCGGAATTTCGTGTATTTGCGTTGCCACCATCTATCAAACGCGAACAAAGCGGCTCGTGAATTGTTCGATCCAGGAAATTTTTGGACTATGGCTGGTCTGGACGCAGCTCGTTAGTCTTCCTCCCTCTCACACCCAGCGTATTGTTATTAATGTCATTCGTGTGTTCGTTGTCGGACTCTATGCAAATTACCGCTATGAATCATCGTTATCCAAAAATCAGATAGTCAACTTCAATTCCATCTAATTACAAACTAAATAGCATCAGAGGTGTAGAGATGATCGACGATAGTTATGTGAAATCAAAAACCCAACCGACGACACTACTGTTATTTCTATCGTGGATGATGCCTCCCAAAGATAAACAAAGGCCCGACAGAGATCAAAAGAGGTCATTTATCAGTTTTTTTAGGTCTTTCGGTAACCTTTAAAAAATATCGCGTGTTTTCGAAACGTAACTAGTATCATGGGACATCTCAAAATATACTATCAAAATTTTATTTTATGCAGGTAGTTACGGAAAATAATAGATCACAATATTAATTATAAATAAAATCAACGTAATCGTTGGAGTGTTAAAATTTGTTAACATGTGATTTAAAAGAAACAAACTGACACATGTTCTGTAGTGTTTCGAGAGGGAAGTCAAATGGTACTACTAATCTTTTAATATGTGGACGTTTTAAAGGTTATTTCAAGGTCATTTTGTCTTTTTTTGTCATAAACTCATATTATTTATTTCGGAATTATATTCTACGTAAAAAAATGCACAACTTTTGTTTGAAACATTTTTTTGTAACTTCAATATTTCTTAATCAGTTAGCTGTGGCGCCCCCTTTTGAAAGCGCGCACCTATACAGGGTGTCCCGTAAATAGTGTAAGAGCCGGAAATGTGGGGTAGCTGAGACGATTCTGAACAACAATTTCCTTTGCAAAAATGTCGGATGGAGCTTCGTTTTTGAATTATTAACGAAAAACACTGACGAATCACGGCGCTTGCCTGCCGCGCGCTCAGGGCCGTCCGAACTAAGAGAGCCACCGTGTCGGGTAGGTAGCAAGATGTGCATCGGAGATACGTCGAGGAACGAATACAAATAATTAAAAATACTACCACTGCAACTGTTACCTCTGCGGATTGGATAAATCAGTCAGCTAAATCGAATTTATTAATTATTTGTATTCGCTGTTTCCAAGGAAGAAGAAATAAAATGTGGGAAGATGCTCTCGGAATGTTTAGGAAATTAATTCTTCGCACCTGAGTGACGCTTCTTGCCAGAGTGTGTTAAAATTAAAATAAGAATTATTTTCAGAAAATTAAAATAAATACGGTAAGAACCATTTGTAATCGTTTGTTATTAAAAACTGTACTGGAAAAGCAGACTGGATTTATGCGTACCGAAACATTTTTCGCATGCAAGGGGTTAATAGAGAATTAATTGAAATTCGCCTTACCCATTTACTTGCAAGTTGCAATAGGGCCAGTTAGTGCACCCCTGCCGATCATGGAAAGGTCGAAGACCCCAATAAAAATCAGCTGATGGGACGACCCGGTCACTGCACCCGCTTCTTACCCCGAAAATGTAAAAGTGAAAAGTGCTAGTGACCGTGCTGTAAAGTGTTTTCGGGGTAAGAAGCGAGTGCAGTGACCGGGCCGTCCCATCAGCTGATTTTTATTGGGGTCTTCGACCTTTCCATGATCGACAGGGGTGCACTAACTGGCCCTATTGCAACTTACAAGTAAATGGGTAAGGCGAATTTCAATTAATTCTCTATTAACCCCTTGCATGCGAAAAATGTTTCGGTACGCACAAATCCAGTCTGCTTTTCCAGTACAGTTTTTAATAACAAACGATTACAAATGGTTCTTACCGTATTTATTTTAATTTTCTGAAAATAATTCTTATTTTAATTTTAACACACTCTGGCAAGAAGGGTCACTCAGGTGCGAAGAATTAATTTCTTAAAAATTCCGAGAGCATCTTCCCACATTTTATTTCTTCTTCCTTGGAAACAGCGAATACAAATAATTAATAAATTCGATTTAGCTGACTGATTTATCCAATCCGCAGAGGTAACAGTTGCAGTGGTAGTATTTTTAATTATTTGTATTCGTTCCTCGACGTATCTCCGATGCACATCTTGCTACCTACCCGACACGGTGGCTCTCTTAGTTCGGACGGCCCTGAGCGCGCGGCAGGCAAGCGCCGTGATTCGTCAGTGTTTTTCGTTAATAATTCAAAAACGAAGCTCCATCCGACATTTTTGCAAAGGAAATTGTTGTTCAGAATCGTCTCAGCTACCCCACATTTCCGGCTCTTACACTATTTACGGGACACCCTGTATGTGTCGCGAAAATCAAACGATGACGAGTATACTCGTCAATCGCAGAGTAAGTGTCGCTGTTAAAATATTGGATCAAAAAGATGGGTTTATTTTATAAAATTGACGATTTTATTACTAATATTTACTTGTTTGGTTAACATAAACATATATTACATATATATTAAACGAAAAACACAAGAAAAATTAATCGGCCATCAATGGGCTTAGCGCCTGGTCAGCGTCACGCATTTGTCCCTATCATAAATCAGTTTTCCAACTTTTGCTTTTGCCGCTTTTACGCTGACATCTAAAAAACGTTATCATCGCACATGAATAAATTCGTTATGCGAACTGATAAGCTGCTTCAGCCGGTGCATACGGGGACGCATGAGTTCATCTCAAATTATTCATATTTTTTATTTGTTTGTTTTATTCCGGCCTGGCCTCAAAATATTCTAAACATCTTGAAATTGGAGAATAAGTTTTATTTTTCACAAAAATTACAATTTAAATAGCCAATGGTCACTATTTTTTACGCGTATACTCGTCATGACACAAGATCCTGCCACTTCTCCATGACGAGTATATTCGTCAATCACAGCTAACTGGTTAAAATATTTAAATTTGGATTGTGAGCAACTGCATCTAATACGCGATTTTAATTATTTCCTTGTATGTGTTTTCACCGTACGCGTGTGTTCTTTTGGTCACTAACCTCTTGAATAAATTGTTTAATAATAATTTAAAATGTACTACGTGGTGAACATCTTTTTCCAAGGTAGGGGAGACCGGGGTCAATAGTAACACTTTAAATTTGAAATAAAATAACTCAAAAAGTATTACAGTTAAAATAAAAATTGTTGTATGAAAATGTTACCTTATTATCTGACAGTATTCGCTCACGGTTACTCTATTGTATGCCAAGTAATACTCAAATTATTAGTAAAAAATGGAAGTCAGAGAAAGTGAAACAACCGTCCCTTACCCTGGGGCGATTGTAACACGGCATGGAATCAATAGTAACACACTTTTATTCTTAAAGAAATCAAGATATTTATTAAACTAAATCATAGTATACAATAAAGATAAAATTAATAAATATAAAAAAACTAAATATAAATCAAATTTAAAAAAAAAATAAAACTTTCTATAAAATAAAAGTAATGAAATCAGAATTATCTGTAATTCTTATTTGCTTTCACAAATTTGCATCACGTTGTTTTGTACATTACTCGTGTGCACAATTCTTGCATTCTATTCATTGCACCAATTTCTCATTACAAGGTAATAATATTCTTTTTCGTTGCCACATTCTCTATTCGTGCTCATGCGTGTGTTCTTATCACCTTTTCTTTTTAAATTTGAATTATGTATCTCTCTATTTCTTTTTACACATTGTTTTCCTTCATATTCTGCTCTAATAGTAACATTACTCTTGAATTTATATTACAAATTTTTACTAACAATACGTGTAAAGGTGCTGATTAATGATCAATATTTCATTCAAATGAATGATGAGACTAAAGATTAAGAGAAAGAAGAAGTACTTACTTGCACGAGGAATATTTATATTGTAGGAACAGGATTACGAGAAAACTCGCAAAATAATTTTTAAACAAGGATTCTAGGAATACAAATGGACATACATACAGGGTGTCCACGCTAAAGCGTGACAGTCGCGATATTTCAATAACTATTGATGATACGAAAAAATTGTTAATATGTAAATTGCAGGATAAAATGGTACCTCTATTTTGGCGTAAACGAAAATTTTGTTTATGTTATTAATTTAAAAGATATGATAATGAAGTTTCGTTTTTTAAATGGAACTATATATTTTTTTTTTGGATCATGCGATAGTGCTTTTTAAGACGAATTTATTAAGCTGCAATTTATTCACCCGATTTTTATTAGTTTTCAAGATATAACGCTTAGAAATTTACTGATTTTTAGCGGAGAGGTTTCGGCTTGAGTGGTAAGTCATAAAAGCGATCCTATTGTTGTGGTGTTTGGCTCTGCTTATTGAAACCGATAGCAAGGATCTACGCTCGGAACGACAGGCACAAAAAGTAAGAAACATGGGAAGTATTAACCATCCAAATTATTAACGACACCATCCTCGATGCGGCAAACATGGACTATAATGGACAATACTTTCCATGTTTCTTACTTTTTGGGCCTGCCGTTCCGAGCTAGACTTTTGCTATTGATTTCAACAGTCAGAGTCAAACAGCGCACCAATAGGATCGTTTTTATGACTTACCACTCAAGCCGAGACGTCTCCGCTGAAAACCTGTAAATTTCTAAGCGTTATATTTTGAAAACTAATAAAAATCGGGTGAATAACTTCCAGCTTAATGAATTCGTAAAAAAAAATATATAGTTCCATTTAAAAAACGAAATTTCACCATCATATCTCTTAAACTAATAACATGAACAAAATTTTCGTTTACGCCAAAATAAAGATCCCATTTTATCCTGCAATTTACATATAAAACAATTTTTTCGTATCATCAATAGTTATTGAAATATTGCGACTTTCACACTTTAGCGTGGACACCCTGTATGTATGTCCATTTGTATTCCTAGAATCCTTGTCTAAAAATTATTTTGTGAGTTTTCTCGTAATCCTGTTCCTACAATATAAATATTCCTCGTGCAAGTAAGTACTTCTTCTTTCTCTTAATCTTTAGTCTCATCATTCATTTGAATGAAATATTGATCATTAATCAGCACCTTTACATGTATTGTTAGTAAAAATTTGTAATATAAATTCAAGAGTAATGTTACTATTAGAGCAGAATATGAAGGAAAACAGTGTGTAAAAAGAAAGAGAGAGACACATAATTCGAATTTAAAAAGAAAAGGTGATAAGAACACACGCATAAGCACGAATAGAGAATGTGGCAACGAAAAAGAATATTATTACCAGTGCGGGGTCCATCGCTTCCCGTACTCGCTGCCAGAGGGACCGTTTTTCTCGCTAGCACTCGACCGACTTTTCATCTGCATACAGTGATATAGACAATTAGTGAATACTTATTAAATTCTCTTTTACATTTTTAAATTGATGTATATTTGAAAAATTAGTAACAGTTCTATTCGTAAGTAATTCAAAACAATCGTGGTACACGTATACATAGACATTTACGAAAAACATAATCGCGGTGCATGTTTATTTAATTCCATAGTGGTTAATGCCTGAAAAGATTATTTGTGGGCACTTGCGGACACTATGGCCAATCGTGGGGCGTGTATGATCCCGTGTGGGTGATTTTTGTGCACAACATTGTCTATTGGAAGTGGCATTCACCCTTTCTCTGTGAAAATTTCGTCGGACGAGTTTTGATATGCCCTTCTGGATTTTCATAAGACAGGTTGAATATCATTCAACATAAGGTATTCACGTTCCCATGAATGGACACAAAAATCTAATGCTGTCGATACCGTCGGTAAATAGAATTTTTCATGCTGCGTGAAAACCACTAGCACTGACCTGCCGCAACTTTCCGCGTGTATGCAGCTGTTTGCAGATTGTCATTCTACAGGCGTAACTTTAAACTTTAATAACTTTTTAATGAAGTCTCAATCGACAAATTGGTATTTTTGATTTTCATCTTATTTTGGCCTGTAGAATCTTCCATTAAAATTTTTCCCAGGGGTGGCCGAACACCCTGTATACGATCCTCGATTGACTCCCAGTATCTCGGCGACTAAGGCAGGGTCTGTTAGGATGCCTTACTAACGAGTTCACTAGCAGACCCAGGACAAAACGCTCTCCCTATCCTTTTCTTATTATCCTTTCAACAGGACCTCCAAAACAAGATAAGGGATACAAGAAATCGTACAATTGCTCTACCAGATTTTACACTTATAACGTAAGAATTTACAAACATGCGTCCAGTTTATTTCAACCGTACACTCCTGTGCATGAATTTACAATCAGACGTCCGGTTTATTTCGACCGTACACTTCTGTGGCTTGACTCGACCATTGAAAGTCCGGTTTCTTTCAACTGTACACTCCCGATGCAGAACTCTAATGTCGGGCGTCCGGTTTATTTCAACCGTACATTCCCGAGACATGATTTTGCTGTTGGGCGCCCGGTATAAACGTTGATATAAATCAATCGTACACTCTTGAGACAAGAATTTGCCATGAGGAGTTCGGTTTGTTTCAACCGTACAGTCCTGAGACAAGAATTTTCCGTTGGGCGTCTGGTTTCTTTCAACTGTACACTTCCATTGCAAGACTCTACCATCGGGCGTCCGGTTTATTCCAACCGTACACTCCTGATCGGTAAGCAACCATCAATCTGGCAGATGCAGCGTTATAATGACTAACAAGGGAACATCGCGAACTGATACACTCCCATTTTGATGAAACTTTATATAAATATTTATTAGACCTATCTAAGAAGACAGGTATAATTCATTCGAGCCCGTTTTGCACTTTGTGGGAGATATCAACCCTTTTATCCTAACCGCCCTTTATATGTACGTGCTTATAAGTCGTAAACAACAAAAGATATCAAAAAACAGTTGAAATAGAAGTTATACTGTTTCTTGAGGTCTATAAAGCTGCGTGTAAATTTGTTTGAAAAAATCATTTTTTTTTTGCAAAATTGAATTCCCCCTCCCTATTTTTCGAAAAACTTTTTTTTCTTCTAATCGATAAAAGCGTCTATTTATGGCGAATTCAGCCATGTATTATAATATATTATTATTTATATAAATAGAAAAAATAAATTATTGTATATTTCGGATTTTACTCTTTCAATATTTCGTGATGCCCTTGAAAAAGGATTCATAGTCCATGACATTGATATTCGAAAATGGGCATTAGAAGTAAAAGAAAACATTGATTTGCCAACATTTGCAGCAGGAAAGTTGTGGATATTTAAATTTAAAAAACTGCATGGAGTAGTGTCACGTAAAATAACAAAATTTGTTAAAAACATACCGAGAAC
Organism: Colletes latitarsis; assembly: GCF_051014445.1. Taxonomy (NCBI): domain Eukaryota; kingdom Metazoa; phylum Arthropoda; class Insecta; order Hymenoptera; family Colletidae; genus Colletes; species Colletes latitarsis. The sequence continues at coordinate 4,109,557 of NC_135139.1, read as the reverse complement.
GTGCAAATTCTCAAGAAATAAATATAGTTATCGATAATTTTATTGGACTTATAAAACCCAAAATTAATACTTATGGTGTGGAAAATGTATTTATTTCGGACGAAAGTGATTTTAATTTAGAATTTCATTCTGGTCGAACGCTAGCTATGAAGGGATCAAAAACCATTGTAGCTGTCGTACAGTCCATATCATCAACTACTCATAGTTACACCATACAACCTACTGTATCTGCAAATGGAAAATTGCTTTCACCGCTTTACATGGTTTTAAAGGAATCAACCGGACAATTCGGACCAAGAGTGAAGGAAACTTTATTCGATGATCCAAATGTTCATGTTTCTGCTTCGAAATCTGGCAAATTAACTTCCAAATACTTTAACTTTTTTAACTTTTACTTTGGTCTACTGAAATATTTTTAACAAACGTAGGACCCCGAAGTGTTCTCCTACTAGATTCATGGAACAGACTCTGCCCAAATGTTTTGCAATACCTTGTTTCTGAAGGAAAAGAAGTACTTTTTCTGACGATACCGAAAAAGATGACAGGAAAATTACAGCATCTTGATGTTTTTGATTTCTGAATATGGAAAAACTTTGTGAAAACTTTTTCGGATCAGGTCATTTTACTGGATCATGATGTTATTTTACTTCAACGAAATGATATCATAAAACTCCAATCTCTTGTACATAATCAGCTGTCCTCACCTAGATTTCAAAATTTGTTTAAGCATTCGTGGAACAAAAGTGAACATATGGAAAAACGTCCAGCACGTTTCGAAAATCTAGTCGATTATTGTTTTCCAAACAGGTTAAAAAAATTCATAGGTGCTGTATATGCGAGGAATTAGCTATAGTTCGTTGTGCTTGGTGTAAAAAATATTTATGTTTCAAACACTTTTTTGAAGAATTTCATTACTGTACAAACTACGTTGAGTAATATTGGGTATTATATGCATGTAATATTATATTATAATAAAAATTAAAGTTAGAATAAGCGAAGTATGTATAGGTGTTGATTTGATGAACACAGTATGAATGAATGAGAGTGTAACTATGTCAAGATCTATTATTCTATATTTTCAGCTTATTTTTGTGTGTACATTAACCGCCTTTTCAATTGTACTACTGGATCGGAAATACTCTGTATATTGTAAAACTTCTACAAAATAAATGAACTTCATCGTATGATGACGAAATTGATCTTACAATTATGTAAATGACATGTATAACGAACGGAGAAACGGTACTTATCAAAGGTCGTATCAACGTCGCAAGTATAGGTCGAATCAACGGTCAATACAGAAAGATAACAATATTTAAATTGCGAATTCCAACGGAATAATTAAAATAATTATATATTATAATACATCGTTGAATTCGCCATAAGTAGACACTTTTATTGATTAGAAAAAGCGAAAGCTTTTCGAAAAATAGAGGGAAGGGGAATTGAAATTTGCAAAAAAAATGACTTTTTCAAACAAATTTACACGCAACTTTATAGACCTCAAGAAACGATATAACTTCTATTTCAACTATTTTTTTATATTTTTTTACGTTTACGACTTATAAGCACATACATACATAGAAAGGGCGGATGAGATAAAAGGGTTGATATCTCCCTTGAAGTGCAAAACGGGCATGTACGAATTACACCTTTCTTTTTAGGTAGGTCTAATAAATATTTATGCAAATTTTTATCAAAACCGGAGTGTATCAGTTCGCGATGTTCCCTTGTGAGTGGTCGTCACGGCTCATTATTTATAGGGAGTTCGTTACTAACCGCGAACGGGCCTAATAAGCGCGCGACCGTTCATTAGCGATTTCACGAAGCTTCGATTAGTGTCAATCGGTCTAACGACCGGCCGCGGTTCCTTCGAGAAACTTCGATTATCAAAGAACAAACATATTGATCAGCCGCGATTCTTATTTTCCATAACGAAAATGCTTCTAAAAGTTTTGATTTGCAGCCAGTCCGATTATTGATCGGTCACGACTCTAATTTTGACATGACAACCAAGTTCGCGAACGTTCGATGGCAATTATAGGTGTCATATTATTACAATATCACAATTTTAACGCACTAAGAAAATACTACCTTTCGACGCGTCGTGACAGCGAAAAGTCATTTCGTTCAATATATTTGTTTATCGAATAAATGTATTGTTAAGACATGGATATATGAACATCAATTATAGTATTGTATCATATATTCAAAATTTGCAATAATCGGTACGATAGATCTTAAATTATTTAACATGTTGCAATTGCTCCGTGTTACTATTGATCCCGGTCACCATAAAGAAGAATCATTTCAATTTTTTCTGCAACTCTTAAATGAGCCGTTTATTTTGAAAGTTACCGTAAGTCTGTTTTTAAAAAAAATCGAGTTAACTTCCTTAATATTTACATTTTTACATGATCTTTTCATTCTGAAGCAACTTGTTACTAATATATTTAAAATCATTAAGATTTTGTAACACGAAAATTTGCTGATTAATGAAGCGATGAAAAAGTTTATTTTGAAAGTGGCGTAAGTCCCATTATGAGAGTTTCATATGGATATGGAAAATATTGTTGCGCCGAGGCGAGGCGTTTCTTGTAGAACGCATTGTAACACAACTAATAAACACAAAACTAAGAACAAACAAAGAAGGAACTTTATTTAACAAGGCTTTGATCACACGTTTGCACGCTACGAGGTCTCTCGTAGTTCTGTTTTTTTAAACCGTTGCCGGTTCTTCTAGCAACCGGAAGGCACGGGTCCTCGCTTCCGCTCGTTCGAAGAGGCAGCTTCACATCGTTGCGGAACAGCCTTCACGTTGCCGCAACGATGCATCTTCAATCTTTTTCAAAAGCTTTTTTAATTTTGTTGCATAGTGTTATCAAAGTAGCAGTTGAATTATCAATGTGCAATGAATTTGTTATAAACACAGAACAGTGTCTGTCCACAAAAACAAGCGCATTGTTCTCGCGCAGGCTGCGTTGAAAACCAGAGTGATGAACAGTGTTGTTTCACTTGCTGAGTATTTTTACTTGTTTCTACAGTTTTCTTAAATACTTTCATGCAGAAAAAACGAAAAAAATTTTCGATAGATTTTGGAATTTAGGTGATTTTAATAAATAAAATATATTACTTTACGAAGCTTCTGAGCGCTTAATTGTCAAAAGAAAACGGTTAAGAAATGATAAACGATCATCAAGAAACTATACTTTTAAATATTTTTTATCTACTGATAACGGAAAATTCCCAGTCTGGCATCACTATACAAAAAAAACGAGACCACTCACAAACCTAAAATACAAGGACTTAATGGATTTATTACATTATATACCACCTACACACCATAGTTATTTTAAATCCCTCCCGCATACACAAACTGAAGAAGATTGAATAATAATTAATAAAACAATATTAATTTTAATGTAAAAATTATTTAACAAAGAATAAAAGTTAATATTTTATTGATTTTATAACATAAAAGTGTGTACATTTATTTTTATTTCAAGAGAAATTTACTTTTCCTATGGACTTGTGCTTTCTTAAAAATTGAAAACGTCATTTCATTGATTTTAAAAGTGGCGTAAATCTAATCACAGCTACCAGAAACATATTATTTCTTACACAATGTTAATTATGCTAATTGGGATGATAAATTTGACATCCTTAAAAACCCAAAAACATTATTCTACTACATCATCTGTTACCTATATTTTTAAATTTAATCCAGCGCAAACCCTTCAATTTCTCGATTCGAACATAAATGGACTTACGCCACTTTCAAAATAAACGGCTCAAATATTCCATTGCATTCACTACGTAAATTAAACTGAAAATACAGTATCTTTAGACTATGACAAAGAATTCAGTTACAAACTTATACAGATACATTTGTAAATACAATCATAGGATGTAGCTACGTTTATTTCTATTACACTTGACAGAGAGAAATATCGAAACATTCTGTAAGAAACAATAAAAACTACAATAATAATATTATGTTGTCGCTGAACACCGGACAACAATTCTGTATCTCAAGCTATTAATAATACTTGAAGATGTAAGCCTACCAGATGTGGTATCAGTATAAATTTTAAAAGATGTTTCGCTACATATCTTTAAAAATATTGAAGTTACAAAAACATGTTTGAAACAAAAGTTACACATTTCTTTACATGAAATATGATTCCGAAATAAAAAATATAGGTTTATGGTTAAAAAAAGTCAAGATGACCTTGAAATAACCTAAGAACGCCCACACATTATAAAACTAGTAATGCCATTTGACTCCCCACTCGAAACACTAAAGGACATGTGTTAGTCTGTTTCTTTTAAATCACATGTCTTTGAGATTTTTTACAATCTCAATTTAAATGAAACACGCTGTATACAAAATGTACAACTTATTTATTAAGAGATTAATTAAACAGTCTAAGGATTTCAATATGCAGGGTGTTAGGCTACTCCAGGGAAAAAATTTTAATGGGGGATTCTAGAGGACAAAATAAAACGAAAATCAAGAATACCAATTTGTTGATGGAGGCTTCGTTAAAAAGTTATTAACGTTTAAAGTTCCGCCCATACTGAATTTTTTTCTCGAAAATGCGCAAGATTTCGGAGGTATGTCTATTCACCAAAAATTATTGTAATTGACCCCCCGCAACCGAAAATAATTTTTCCAGAACGATTTGAAATGTTTGAATTTAATTGTTAATAACTTTTTAATGAAGCCTCCATCAACAAATTGCTATTCTTGATTTTCTTCTTATTTTGGCCTCTAGTATCCCCCATTAAAATTTTTCCCAGGGGTGGTCGAACACCCTGTATAGCTTAACTAATCATCTTAGTACCTTTGGGACGTGTCGTTACGTCTTTTCCGACTGTCCTCTTCGCACGCGTTTTTACGACTGTCCTATTTTGCTTGTACTCGCTCTGTGTCCCCTGGGCCCTCGGAAAATCCGGCGCCAAATTGTTTAGTGTAATGCTGGTCCATTCGCACGTAGGACTGAATGCACTTTATTCTTGGCCTGCTTTCGAAGCAGATTTGAGTAGGAGCGGAAAATTCCGACACCACAAGAATGAAGCTTCCGTTTTGTGTAATATTAGATCAGCGATTTTCAACCGGTCTGCCGAGAGTTGAGGATCATACTGGTCTAACAATAAGTCATACTTCTGCTGTTTCTCATTTCCGTTTTAAAAAATTCCATATACATACTGAAGTTATAAATACACATCCATAAGTTTTAAAAACTGTTCAAAAATGTTCGTATGCAAATACTGAAATACAAAAAGTGATTTTATACAATCTAGAAGTCAATTAATCAATTTAAATTAATTTACACCACTATGTTCCTAAACATTTTTACTAGTCAAAATAAAGGATGTTTCTAAGAAATGAAGCCTTTTTTATTAATATCTTTTTCTGAATATATGTAGAAAATAACTAGAAAATCCGGTTCGAAACAGAGTAATATTGTTTTTTGTACAAAAACTATTAACATTACCAAATTAGCAACATTACTACTCTTGTTTATGATAAGACATTTTCATAATAAAATGACGTTAAAATTTGTGTATACAGCTCTTAGACTATTGCCAAAATAACAATTTTGAATAACAGATAAAAGATAATTAAATTTTGATTTAATATGCGTTGAATAAAAATTATAATTTGGTTTATAAAATAAAACTATATTTCACGTTAGACTTCTCCTAAATAACTAATTAATAGAATATGTTTCGTAACGAATAAATTGCTATGTTGTGTTCATTTGAATATAATTCTACCTATTTTTGAATGTAGATCAGTAAATTTGTCGAATCTATAAAATGTGTTTGTTAACACTATTTCTATCGCCTTTTTATATATATACCTATTTCGATCAAAGGGTATCTTTTCACATTTTTGCATTTGAATACAAATAACTGTGGATATAGTTGTAAATGTGAATTATATTATTTTTAATGTCTTAAAAATGGTCAAATTTTTAATTTTTATCTTTAGTAAAAATAGTGTTAGACTTTATCCTCTTAATCTCTGAAATCTCTTATCTTTAAACATTTACACCTAGGTCCCTTACCCCGTATATTTCATTTTTGTGTATTAAACTGTTCTACAACTCTCCAATTTGTCTCAGTTAGCACTTAGAAACTTAATCCCTGGAAGTTTCATTATTAAATCACGCAACGCGTAAACTTTCCTTGACCATACATTTACTGGGGTGATCTCATTTTACGGGACGATCGACGAGAAATTCATCCAAGAGCAGAAAATGCATTGCACGGACAAAACGAACGCGGACAATTTTTTCGAGATGAAGGCGCAATGGAAACGAGCATGCCCGGTGCTACGGTTATACGTGGCCCCGGATTAAAAGTGTCAGCCCCTACGTCGCGTAGTACTGGGGATGGGGTTAAAAATGGTGGGCGTAAGGCGGATCAGAAAGAAGTCCATAACTCGAAATATCTAGGAGGGTATATAACGGAAATTTAAAGCCACTTCGGAGCCGCGAAGGTGTCGCCATATATTTTAAATTTTATCGTGGCTGCGTCTGAATATATACGGCGCCCCATCGGATTGACACACGGAAAAATTGTTCCGGCTTTGACAGCGTTCCGATGTACCGTCGACCGTTCAAAAATTCCCCGAAATATACTCTTGATTTCTGGAAAACCTCGAATTGTGAACCATGTCTGACAGGAAGACCAAACAAATGTGCGTTGTTAACCATACGAACGTAACGCAACATTTAATGGAAATGCAAAAATGTTGTATAATACTGGTACTATTTGGCTGGAGCAGTATTCCTCAAATTACAGGAAAAAAAGATGTTTCTCGTAGTATGGCCTCAGAATTTTTAAATTCATTCTTAAACTATGTACTTGCACAAACTTTTTTGTTATTAACACGTTGACTATTACAGTGATCACTGGTGACCGACACTTTGAACTCACAATATGTTACAAAACTATTCGTAATAAAAGAAACTTAATACTTGTACAATTGTATACAACACCACTATTATTAGAAATGCTATACAACAAATAACAGGTACACTTGAATTATTAAATATTTCTATTTTTTACAGTACAATTTGAATAAGTGTCAAGAACATCTCTATTCATGAAAAATTATATTGAAGTTTAAATGCAGTATCGAATCTGAAACTGCTATTTTCTAATGTTACACCTAATGCTCCCATTCGCAAGTTTCTTTTGTACTTCATAACATACTCAACATTCTTCAATCCACTTTCACTTTCTATCCAAAGTAATAGAAACTAGTAGATTTTATCAAATCAAATAATACGGATTTTTTAATTCTATTCACTCATAAAGTTAATAGATTGTTAAACAGTACTGAATAAACGGTTTCGTTATCTATTTGAGGTTTATAATTTGTTTTCTTATTTATTTTTTTCCATTACTTTGATAAATATGTAAAATCTGCGTTAAAGAAATTTTTAACTATTTAAATTGATTAAAAATGTTTAAACATATTATATATTCATTGTATTAAAACGTAATAAAATATATACAGGGTGTTCGGCAACTCCTGGGAAAAATTTTAATGGGGAATTCTAGAGGCCAAAATAAGACGAAAATCAAAAATATCAATTTGTTGATTGAGGCTTCGTTAAAAAGGTATTAACAATTAAATTCAAAAATTTCAAATCGTTCTAAAAAAATTATTTTCGGTTGTGAAGGTACAATCATTTTTGATCATTACACATGCCCTCGTAATCCTACGCACTTTCGAGAAAAAAATTCCTTACCGAAAATCTTATTAGATGCCTAAATTTTTCGACGAAAAAAAACAAAATTTCAAATCGTTTTGGAAAAATTATCTTCGGTTGCGGGGGTTACTTACAACCATTTTTGGTGAATAGTCATACCTCCAAATCTTACACATTTTCGAGAAAAAAATTCAATACGGGCGGAACTTTAAACGTTAATAACTTTTTAATAAAGCCTCCATCAACAAATTGGTATTCTTGATTTTCGTCTTATTTTGGTCTCTAGAATCCCCCATTAAAATTTTTCCCAGGGGTGGCCGAACACCCTGTATAATATTAGAGAAGAAGGTAAGATTATGAGATAGGGTAGAAATATGACACACTAAGATTTTGTGTCACATGCAGTGCTAACATATACATAGCAATGGATGAAAACGAAGTACTAAAATCATAGTAACAGCGTTGTTTAACGGACGCTTAGTATCTCTGATGCAAAAGAAAGTTTTTACGCGTAGGTATCCAAGTGCAATTTTCTGTTATTCATTTTGTGATTTTAAAGTTTATTTATGATATAGTAAGAAAAAAGTAAAATCTAGGAATAATAGCAATATGAGACACTTAATATTAGTATAACTTCAACCAGGATCAAATGATGTAATCTGCATATTTACAACATTAAGTGTTTGAATTTCGGTGAGCCGACCAGGCTTATGACACAGACCGCGTTTTTGTCAAGGCCAGCATGGGGAAAGCTAAAATTTTGTTAATAGAATAAAGTGTCATAAACTTAGTCGGCGAAGGCAGTCTCGAGTGGTTGCAATCCCAGCGGACTGTCGGATGGCCCACACGTGCTCGGATGCGGGCCCAGGGACCGACGCACGCGGTGGAAAATCCCGCAGTTGCCAAACGTAGCACCCTCCACCTTGGACGCCAAGCTACATTGGCATCGTTGCACCCCCGCCACGGAAACTCTTGGTGGAAGGGGGTGCAAAAGGTCAACGCCTTGGAAAAACGGCGGAACGCCGTCACTTCGTTTTTGACTTTCAAACACTTGAGTTTTAGCATAGAACCAGACCACTTCGTCTTTGACCGCAAATAGCTTGATTTTAGACTTCACAACACTTCGCATTAGCATTCAAATACTTCGTCTTTAGCACAGACACTAGGTTAGACTTGGTCACGTGTACTGTTCGTTGAGTTTTAATAAATATAGTATAGAAAACCAATTCGTTTCATTAGTCCCCTGAAAAGGGGTGGTCCTCCAAGCTTAGTTCTAGTCGACCGCGGATTAAACACTAAGTTTTCTGAAGACTCTAAGGGTAAACTGTGGATTCAATGTTTGTCCTGTCAATTATGGGCCCATTACAATTGTGCAGCTTCACAAATATATATTTATATGGGATTATTGTAAAATTGCATAAACTATCATTGTATTGACATATTTTAGATTTGTATGCTACTGAAATTTTTCTATAAACCCTTTAACGTAGTTTCAAAATTTATTTTTCACAAAAGCTGTCTCATATTACCACTCTATTTTATACATGTCCGATTTTGCATCAATTTAGAAAAAGCAAAAAATTGATAGGTTTTGTAAGGTCCACAATATTTATAACCTTGCAGCTTATTTCACATGAAATGTTCTAAATCTATTCATCAAAATATTTTAATTTTGACTATTGTGAGAGTCTCTAGGTTAAAAAATAGAAAGTTTATCTCACATTCTTACCACACCCTCAATACATATAACTGTATAATATCTATAATAGTAACTTAATTATATTTTATAGATAATTATCTATCAAAGATTCTCCCTTATGTAGAGAGACCTCTGGAAGATGATCAGTGAAACACTGGAGTAAAGGCATCCTCTTTATTTTACATTACACAAAAACTTAAGCTCTTTCGTTTAAAACACTAGATAAACAGTATTTGATTTGTCATTCGATACAAATCGATCTTTTGAAAAGAATATGGACGATATTCGATAAAAGTATTCATATAGTGCAAGATAGAGAATATTACCTGAATAATGAGTTTCATCAAAACTTATTAAATCAACATAACTTTCACACGATAAATAGACTATGAGAGATTAAATAACTCATTATAATTTATAAACAGAACTTCTGGGCAAATATCGAAATCGATAGAAAAACAAATATTAATCCAATACCTTTTTTATATAAATATGCAATTAATAACAGTTAATATTTGATGGGATATCCATCATTACCAATAATGATTTGTAGTGGTCTGGATATTAATGGATATTAATAAACTAAATTATTCGTTAGATTGTTGTTGACTTTATACCATTTTGTTATGAATATAATCTTTACTCTACCTTTACTTGAAATTAAATCTTTACTTTTTGACATATAAGGAAGGAACGTATTGTCATCACGAAAAATTTCAACAAAACTCCATTTACGGACAAAACAAGGTTTTAAAATCTCCTGATCATGTTTTGACTATTGAACAAACAATTTTGTTTGTATATGCAGAATTAGATTTTTAGATTTGTATACGATTTTTCTTATTCGTGTAGAATGGTGATAAAAAAACGATCAGTTTAATTGACGATCAGTGAGACTTTCCATCACAATATGAAAACCAACATAATAAATATTAAGAAATAGTGTAACACACTATTATAAGGTTCATCCACGGTCTAGCGTAATGTAACGGGTACAGGCGACCAGTAAGAAGAGAAAAGCGATTATTGCTCGGCGAGTTGGTGACGGATGCAGACGTGTAATATTTGAATATTCAATTACATTAATAAAGATGTTTTACGAAATCTAAGGAGCTTACTGTATTACGTTATATTTTGTTTGTTATTTAACAAATTTTCTAAATGTGTTAATATTTTTGTTCCGCTGAAAATAAGCTCTATGGCTTACAACAAATCTAAACTTTCGCCTCGAGACAGACTTGCGTAGAATATTTGTTGCGGCGCGCGAAATCCGATAGATTATATCGCAATTCGTCGTCGATGCTCACGAACCCGGAATAAGTTAATGATCCCAGATGGAGGAGTGAAGTTTACACATTATTAATAGGAAATGTTATACTGTGTTGTAATATAGATGGTTTAAATTCGATTAAGTTCTAGCGCGACGTTACGACACGAAGTGATTTCGATGTTCTCGAATCAAGTGTCTTTTTCTCGTTCGCGATATGTGAAAGAAAACTCTGACACCACCACTTTCCTTCCAAACAACCCTTAGCACGATGCTTTTGGAAAAGGGTGCGTGACGCGTCGAAGTGAAAACGTTGCTGAAGGACGATGGAGAAAGTTTCCATTTTGTTGGTTGGCGTGCAGGTAACACTTTCTCTAGGTTTGTAACTCGGAGATCTATGGAAGAGCTGTGTGCTAGCATGCAAATGTCAGAGTTTTGTCCGTGCACACTGTCGACAAATTTTTGCCCTACCATAAACTTCGCTTAACAGCCAATTTTGGTGGCCGACTACTACAGCGCACAACGATGGTTTTGTTTTTACTCAACAATTCCCCTTAATTCGAAAAGAGGTTTATGCTAGGGCTGTGCGCTGGCTCGCAGATGCAAAAATCTTGGCGTTACACGTTAGGGTGAACCTTATTTATGATTATCGAAATTTTTATGTGCAATCCTCTGAATTTGCTCAACCTAATAAAAAAATAATTCCTGCAAAAGAGAAAGTCAATAGGACAATGGGAAAAGGAACCACAATTGACTTAAAGTTTGGGAATTTCAGTAATTTTACTCCAATCCTATCTGTAACTCCATTTTAACATTTCGGTTGAAGAAGTTGTTATTATTTTATAAAAGTGTTATTTAATTATAACATTTATCTGCAGAAACGACTATAAAGAGCTCGTAGAACTAGTGATCATTTTTCATGGATGGCCAAGGCTATACATTACTTAAAAATATATATTTTTCGAAATGATTTTCTCTTAAATAATGAAAAAAAGTAGGAATTGAAAGTATTTGTATTTTTTTGGTTCTATTCATTTTAGCTTGGTTTTGTACCACCGTATCACCAACAGTACTACGATTGGATTTAGAATTTTTAAATAATTTATATCAATACAAACACATATGTAGATGAAGCAATAATGAATGCAACACTTCAAAAATTCTGCAATCACTTATGATATTTGTCATCAGAGAATATAGTATTATCTTCTTTTGACTCGGATATTTCTGGAGAAATGAAGAAAAAAATAGTTCGAGCCCTTGAAAACATATGTTAGTAAAATTTAAAGAAATTAATTATCCATACAAAAGACGTAAAACATTATACAAACGTTATTATTGATAATTTCATTTCTACCGAAACGTTTAAATTTTTTTTTTGGTTTTACATAAATACAAATTTTTTACACAAAAACACAGCATTATGGGAATCAGATGATAATTATAATGAAGCGATACAAATTATTCACAAATCACAACTAATCAACGATGTAGCAGAACGAACTGTTAAACTAACGAAAGAATATACAGACTGTATTACGAAAGACACAACAGAAAAACAGGATATCCTACAAATTGTAACAGAATATAAACAGCGTTACCTTAATATAAACAAAAAAACACTAAATCAAAATTTGTACTAAATATGAATATTTGCACAGTTATTTCCAGTGTCTTGTATCTCTTCTCTTTATATGCAAACTAATTTTGACTTTATACTCGATGATCAAAATTTAAGATAACATAAGCGATTGTCAGTGAGGATTAGTCATCATAACAACTAAATTAAATATAAACAAAATTATTGAAAAATTTGATTTTTATGTTCGCTGAAATTGTATTATTTTCATACGAAATTATGCAACACTAAATATTCAATTTATTGTTTAAACAAATTCTTTTAACTTCTAATGAATAACTTTTTTCTGCTACGATACAATATAATTATACAGATTTTAGTGTAAACTGATCTGTACTATTCAAATAACGTGATAGAATCAGTATTTCCCCGTCTTTAATAAAATTTAATTTTTTTACATAAACAAATCCATTGTGGTACGTCTTTCTGTTATTCAACCGACTTGAATTTTTGTAAAAATTATTTTTCTCTACTACAAACCTCCTCTAGCACAAGTTTAGGAGACTTGCTGACTGAGTTGTTACAGCTCCCAACAATATTATAGGAAAATGCAGTCTGCCAATTCTTCTGTTCCCTAATGTATGTTACGCAGTTTAACCCTTAAATGAATTATTGGGGCCGCTACAGCCCTCCGCAAGTTTAAACTAATAATTACTTAATATATGTCAATATAATTATTTGAAAATTTATGTAATTCTTCATTAGTTTATTATTTTTTAAATGCTTTGACGGAAAGTTGATTTTCATTTACTAATTTGGTAAAAAATTAACGTTTAGTAAAATTATTCAGTTGAAATTGAGAGTCCACTTAAGGGTAACAATAATAATTCATTGCTTTTGATTATTATGAAGCTTTAATATAATATTTCTTTCAACTATTACCGTTTCTGTAATTGTGATACTCATTGTGGCAAAATACAATGGCAGACTGACAAAAGGCGCACAAAAGTAAACACACTGCGATCAGAAATAACAAGGAAAAATATATGCAGCTTGAATTCCCCTCATTCTCTATTGTTTTAATTAAATTTTCTCCGATAGATAAACATTGTATGAATTCTTTTTTCCCGTAAGCTCCTATAGCTGTTTAGTAGTTCTACTATATAATTTGTAATGAGTTATTTAATATTTATAAAAGTATATGCCATTTAAAAATAACATTAATTTATTAAGGGTTAATGTATTTGAATACTAACACAATATTTTACGTACAGAGTTATTGCCAATTGGTACAGATTACGTTACGTCATAGTAAGTACTTTGTCTTGAATATTATAAATTTCCTTTTTAAAAGCAGTTAGTAATATTAAAAAAAAGACGAGTTAGTTGGTTATGTGAAAAATAGTTATGTGCTACAATAAAGTTAAAAACATATACCATTTATTGGAGCACAAAGGTTGTAGTTTTTATAGTTTTACATTTATTGTTTCGATTTAAACTAGATAGAGAGTTCTATACAATACAAATAAAGAATTTTTATTTTTTCATTGTGCCATGCATTTGTTTCTATCAGTGTGTCGGAAAAAATGTAGAATTAATCAAATACAAGCACACTTTATATTCTGTATCTACACTTTTTACGGATATCAATTAATCCTTTTATTTTCACCTTAGCCACATACTTGGACTTTCTAAATAAAGTGTTACCATCGTTTAAGTTTTCAAATCTCTGTAGTAATTTCTTTCAGTTTCGTATAAATGGTGACAGAATATATTTTGACATATATTTAACAATTTCACAAGAAAATTACTATAAATACAATATAAGTGCCATAAATCACAAGATCCTTAAAGTATTTTAGATATATTTACAGAACAACAGCAAGAGGGAGTTTTCAACGTGTATAAGAAAATTGCAATGCAAATTATCATACATATATACAATAAAAATAATACGAACACGATCCATGAACGGTTTCGAAATGCCAAATCATTTTCATAAATCGATTGTTTGTCATCTAATATGTATGAAAGAACATACTATTCCCATTACTGTTTAATAATGTGGATACGTGAGGGTTAATATGTATCCCTCATGTAGTTAATCACTAAATATAAAATTTATGATTAATTTACTAGTCGACTTCTTAGGTTATTATTCCTCCAGGAAAAACTAAGGAAATAACAAGGAATACAAAATAATGAAGGTAAATGCAATTTGTATGGTCAGGTTATGACGATGATATTCTCACATATAGAGCGGATAACGTAACGCTATTGTTCACGTAAGTGGATAGAAGATCTTGATCCGGTGATCATAACGGAGGGCAGATAATCTGCTGTGCCCTTCGTTAACCCAGTACGTCGTAATAGGACGCTTCAGGTAATGAGACCCTAAGTACCGTTATTCGATAGTTCGAACGAACGTCGTTTGCTATAAGGGTTGATCCTATGCAACAACGTTTGATTATGGGGTTTCAGCACAACAAAATAAAAATGTTATGTAGTCTATAGAATTGTTTTCTGAATTTTTATAAGAGAAAATAAATAGAATGAAAGCTTAAAATATTGCTTCCAAATCCTTTAATTAGGAGCATAAGATTCTAAACTAAGAAACTATCCTCATCTGTACGGAAGGAGAATAAGGATGAAATTGGATGGTACACACAAGATTAGCTGGCAAGCAACAAAACGCGTTATCGATTTAACGACAAAACCGCACACATCACGGCGAGATAAGTTGTTCGAAATTAATTACACAGCTCGAGGAGATTTTCCTTGCGCCACTAATAGAGGAAAAGGAAGGGGATTGGCAATTTGACGTGATGAGAGAAGTAGGATTCCTTTCTTTCTGACTTCCTTTAAAGAAGGATGCAGGACGAAGTCCTTTAACGGTTGCCCTAACAGGTGATTCTGCCTCTTCGAAGGATTCAATCTCTTTCAACCGTAGCTCCACGGACCAAGCTAACGCTCATTTCCGTCGGATTCTCTTCTACTTCATGGTTCCCCTTTGCGCCTCTTTCAAAAGTCTGTTGCCTGCGACTTCTAATTATGTGGGGTGGACTTGTATTGACGATACAACAGAAAAGGTGGTAATTCTTGATGAAAAAGTAAGACGACCGCGCAGACAATTGTTTTTGTAAATGGCCCTTTGTTTTCAAGAAAAATGAATTTCAAGATTCATTCGGTGCAATTTTTTATTAAAGGAGGGTATTTTTGTTATTCAGTTTGAATTCATACTTTTAGCTTCATGTTTCACGAGAATTCACAATTTTTTTTGTACACAAATATTAAAAAATTACCTATAGGAATTACAATAAATCCAGTGAAAACCTTAAAGAAAGAAGAGTATACACAGTTGTTAAGATACTGGTCATGCTCTTCATTTGAAATAAAAAAAAGCATTTTATTCAGTATGCAGGGTGTCTTGTTTAAATGAAAACAGCAGAATATCTCGGAAGGAGTTATAGTTTAGAGGTTATAGAGGTTACATCATGCAGTACTAATTGTTTTCTTGTAGGTGAAGTGGTGGGAGAGATCTGAAGGTCAATCTAATTTTCTTAAATGAAATAGTATATTCTTTTCTTCAGAAAGTAACAGCAGGTACTGAGACAAATTCAAAGAGGTGATATACGACATTATTCTGAGTTCGACAAAGGTAAATTGTTGGCTTATGTTTACGTCCTGCATTGGTCGACGACCAACAGCCAGCAGCCGCTGCTGAGCAGCATTGCTTGCGTTTGTATCAAGTTACTGCAATTATGATATTATAAATGGAGATTGAGGATTATTGTTGAACTGATTTGTCGAACATAAAATAATTAATGAAAGAAGCACGTGGGAAATAATTTAATACGGACAAATTTGACGCTACTCCAGCGGCTGCTGGCTGCCGCCGACTGATACAGAACTTAAACATAAGCCAACACAATTTACCTTCATCGAACTCAGAATAATATCGTATATTCTGAGGCGCTGTTCTGCTGCGGTTAGGAACTCGGGAAAATGTCATAGGAGGCCAGAAAAGGAAAGGAGGGGGCGCGTTTCGTCCGGGCTTGGTAGTGGACTCATCAGTAAGGCTTCCTAGCAGGCCCTGCCTTAGACGACTGGGATATTGGGAAGTGTCGTTCGAGGATTGTATATATAGCAACTGAGAGGTCGATCGAGCGCTTGTGGGAGCGCGACCTCTCTAGTGGTGAGCATGGGAGGCTACGCCACAACTCTTTGGATTTGTCTCAGTGCCTGCTGTTACTTTCTGAAGAAAAAATATAGCATTCCATTTAAGAAAATTAGATTAACCTTCAGATCACCCGTACCACTCCACGCACAAGAAAACAATTAGAACTACATTATGTAGCTACTTCTGCCAAACAACTTTTGTACGAATATTTTTTTAGCAACTACAACTCCTTCCAAGATATCCTGCTGTTCTCACTTAAACAAGACACCCTGTAGATATGGCTATGATCGAAACTCAAATAGTGCAAAGATATTGTAAATTAAAAATTTAACAGCACTTTAAAATCAAATAATTAACTTTTTGTTTTCTTTCTACATTTAATGAATTAAAGAAATAGGAAAAGACATCGAATTTTGAAAATCCTTGGTGCCAATCAGCCAGCTAGAAATTGAGATATAAGGCCTTCATTGGATTCATTGTAATTCTTACAATTTTCAATGTTCTTTTACGAAAAAAGTTGTGGATACTCCTAAAACGAAAAGTATTAAGTACTAAGTTGAAAGTATAAATTCGATTCATTCATCTATAACTCAAAAAGTAGAATATATATAACATTTGTTCACACGACACTTTTTAATTATTTTAGTGTGCAGATTCAGTTTCTTAAATATTTATATGTATCTCTGAAGTACTCGGTATAAGATCATGACTTTAAAGATGTATTGCATACTAAAACATGAATACAGATTGTTTAAATATCGCGTGAGTCCGAGACGTAGAAACTTGGCCGCGATGCCCGTATCTATTTTGAATTCGCATAATTCTAGGTGGTTGTGCTGACGTGGAAATTTTCCATCGTTCAGATTAGTATACCGCGGCTATTTACGTGTTTTTTCAAGCTAGCTTCACTGGAATTCTCGGGTTTTGGGAGAAATTCTAGGAATTGTGTTGTTAGCGTCGAGAAAGAGAGAGAAAAGAGATCTATCGGAGAAAGATCGATAGACGAAACGCGGCAGCGCCGCCCCGTGGCCACGCGGCGCGTAGCAGCCCAGGCCCAGCAGCGCGAGGCGTCGCTACTCGGTTCTGCGCTTGCGCGACGTCGCTGCTTGCAGATCGTCACGGTTCATTCTTAAGCCGTCGGCGATCGAGAGCAGATTTTGTGACGGTCGCGCTCCCACTTACCTACGCGCTCCGAGGAGGATGAGTCGATTTCGCTCCTCGTAATAGAATCAGTTTGCGGACAGATAATTTATTAGAAAATCTCGTCATAGCAACTTGAGATTTTTCCCGAGAAAAAGGACAATCTGCCTGTTGTTGCAGCGATCGCCGTGCACGCAGCGCGTGACGCAATCGTAGACACGAGATAGAGATTGAACGTTACAGTTCGTTGCTGCGACTGTGACGTTAGGGATTCGGTGCGAAACACTTAGAGTCTCTTCCGAATTAATACGGTTTGAGTCACTGGAAGGTTGATACCGACATACTGGTATCGCCTCGTGGTGGTTCGCCGTTCGAAGGGATCGGAAAATCCCGGTGGAGTGGCAGATTCGACCCATTAGAGCTATACGGCGTAGGAGCAACCGGAAGATAGATATTCAGGAAGGATATCACTTCGTGGTGCTCTCCGTGCATCGGGCGTCGGAGAACTCGCTCCAATATACCGTCGTAAGGGGACAATAGGAAGAGCCTAAGTGTACGGTGGAGCGAAAAGTTCGAAGAGCCTTCCTTCCATTACTACACCCACTACCAGCTGTGAGTCGACCACACTGGGCTGTGAACGTAGGGTGGTTGGAATTTCAGGGGATTGATTCCTGAACCGGTGAGCCGCAGGCCAGTTCCTCGGAACATAGGAGCCTCCGTTAAGGTAGCCACGGATGGCTGCCGGGCGTTCCTTTGACGAAGGAATCGCCGGCTTGGCAACCACGTGAGCATACCGCAGGTTGCTCCTGAGGAGCCGCCGTCGAGGAAGCCCAACCAGGACAAGACATTTTACAATATCTTACAACCTCCATTTGGTTCCCGTCCGTGGCATTGCGAAGAGAACCCGGTAGAACGGAGGAAAACTTCGTCCACCCAGTTGTGCGCGTCGGTGAGATCGTAGAAAACGAGTCTCATCGACCAGAAAGAGAGAAAAATACAGTCCACTAGCTAGAGCGCTAGATAGCCAGCCAGCTCTCCCCTCCAAGCACACCAGACTGTCGCTGGAGCACGAGAAACAGCTGACGAGCGCGCGATTGTAGACTTGTCCGCAGAAATATTTATTTGCCGGAATCTTTTGTTTCAGAAAGCCTCCGCAGTAAAACTAAAATAGGAGACAAAAAAGAATAGGAGACGCCCGACCGAAAAAGAGCCACCGTCCAAGATTTTTTGTTTTCCGTTTTCTTTTGACTTTTACATTTTGTACCTGAAGTTTTCATTTATATTGTTGTAAAGTAAAAAATTTATTGAGAAACTTGTAACAATTTCTCTCCCTGTCTGTTCCCTCATCCGGACCCACGTTAAAGTCCCTTAGTACTTTAACACAGATATTCTTGAAAGTTCAAAGTCACATTGTTAAGATGTGTGTAATTTTGCACGATGGTGCCAACTCCCGTCGATTGAGGGTAAATATTACAATTTATTTAATATTATAATACGTACATGTTTGTAAGTGCTTGCTTTGTCGAATGGTCGTCTTTCTTAATGATGGGCGGTGATTTGCACGCTTAGTCGATTTTTCTTAATGCTGATGATGTCTTGTTGAATAGTGTCTTAATGCTCATTTCTACATTTAGAGATGTCCTTAACTCTTAGAGCTCTATGGACGCATATATGCGTTTGTCGATTTTTTCAATCAATATGCAGTTATTTTCGTGTAAAATTAATACAGGGGCACTTGTTAGTAATTTGCCTTCCTTAGGTAGCGGTTGGGCAATATTAGGGTCATAAAAATCCCCGGGAATTTCCGAAACGGAAATCCCATTTTATGTCCCACTCTCCCAAAAAAAATTATTAATTCCTGTTGTAAATATCAAATTAAGTTTTTTAGTTGATTGTAAAATTTAATGTTTTAAATTGTTAATGTTTATAATACATAATTTTAATGCTCAAAAATAACAGTCTTTAATTATTTAACCTTCTGCAAAAGAATCACTATAATTTATTACTGTTTGCGCCTTGAATAGTCACTTCAGTGTGGCAAAAAAGAATTCCGCCCCCAGCGATGGTCAACGATAGCCGCGCTCCGTCCTTACGAACCGTTTCGGTCAGGAGTATTTAGAGTTCAAAAGGTTAAATATACATTTTTGGAAAAGAGAGGTTACCTAAGGAGTGAATCAGTGTTCGGCTTGCTATCAAGGGCGGTCACTCTTCGGGGCAGTGGTGACGGCCCCTTTTTTTCTTTTTTTGTACGTGGGAAAATCCTCATGGACACCCCGAGGCTCCTAAATAGGGGCGGGGGTGGGAGCCTCGGGGTAGTACTGGACTCCTACCGGCTAAAACCCCACGGTGACCATTCTCCGGCGTTGCGGCGGGGAACCGGGAACTCTAGTGAGGCATCACAGAGTCCCTCGCCACGCCATGCCTGTCGAGGCTCATCCCGGGGGGGAGGACGAACGTGTCCTTCCTCCCCTGATTTCTCCGCCACGGACGCCAGGTTACCTAACGCCCGTGGCCCCGGAGTTGCCTTCGGTGCTCGGGCCCCTCGCACCGAGCACCTACAGCCCCCAGGGGCGGCCCGTCACTCCTCCAGCCACCGATGTGGTGGCCAGAGGAGAGCGCTGACGGGCCGCTCCACGTCTTGGAGGTCCACCAAGAGTAGGAAAGGGGGGAGGGGTAGGATTATGGAAGGGGGAAAAGTGGGAGACACGTGGACCTCGGGGCTATGGGAGAGGAACTGGAGGCGAAGGTCGCCTCGCTCTGGGCCGCCTTCGAACCCTTCCTCTTAGAGTCGGATGCGCGGCCCGCTCGCGCCCCTACTCAGCAGCCTCCTTCTGCGACATAACTACCTCGCAAAAGGAGGTCACCACTTGCCATGTTCTCTCGCTGGCCACCATCTTACCCACTATGATGGCCAGCAAGAGATTCCGCTCAACTTCCTGCTCTAGGACACGCCGCTCATCTGTCCACGCTGGGCAGGCTTCCAGCGTGTGCTGCGCCGTGTCCTGAGCATCGCCACAATGGTGGCACACCGTCGTCGCCTCCTTTCCGATTCAACACAAACTGGGGCCCCGTAGAGGGCAACTGAACGCACCACCTCCACGTAGAGGCGGCGGACTCCAACACTGGGCCCCCCGATATTTGGGAGAAGGCGGCCTAGAGCAGCCACCTTCTCCACCCGGGGGTCCAAGCGGTCAAAATGGTCGACGAAGTGCCACCGGCTGTCGAGGATCAAGCCCCGATACTTCATCTGAGCCTTTACCTCGACGTAGGCTGCCCCAACTCGGATCGCAGGCTGGCCAGTGGCACCCCACGTGGGCCAAGTCTTTGAAAGAATATAACCTCCGTCTTCGGAGGTGCCACCTCTAGGCCCAGCCTGCGGATTTCGGCGACGACGGTGGCCACCGCTACCTCCGCGGCGCACGCTGTCCCTCTCCAATCTAGCTCGCTGACGAGCATCAACATGTCATCGGCGTAACACGCCAGCGCTACGTCAGTGGGCAGAGGAACCCGCAGTACCGAGTCGTACCCGATGTTCCATAGCAGGGGTTCCAGAATTGATCCCTGCGGAACACCGCGTACGACTCCTCTCCGCATTATAACTCCATCCCGGCCGGTGCAACTGATCCACCTGTCGCTGAGGTAGGATCCGACAATCCTCTTCAGGTATGAGGGCACGCGATGGTATTCTAGTGCCCCCATGATCGCCTCCCAGGGCAGGGTGTTGAAAGCGTTGACGATATCGAGAAATATCGCCAAAACCACCCTACCACGGGAGGTGGCCCTCTGAGAGAGGGAACGGACTAGCTCGATGGCGTCGAATTGGCAGGGGGCCAAGTCGGGTCCTACCGTGGACAGGTGGTTGGTGAAGCGGGCAGCCACTATCCTCTTGAAGAATTTGCCCACCTCATCCAACAGACACACCGGCCGGTACGCGGAGGGCATACCTGCGGGCCTTCCCATCTTCCGGAGAAGGACCAGCCGCACCACCTTCCAGGGCGAGGGGAATACCCCTCGGCGGAGGCAACCGGTCAGCAGCCTCCCGAACCGCGGGCTCAGGACGTCAAGATCACGGGCCAAAACTTGGCCGGACACGCCGTCGGGAACCGGAGCCACGCTCCAAATCTTCAGCCGACGGACGGCCCGGCCCATCTCCTCGGTGGTGACCCCCAATTTCTGGGACCAGATGGTAGGGTCCCAGGATTCTCGAGGAGGTGGTATCCCGACTCGGTTAGAACCCGGAAACAGGGTTGATACCACTTCCTCTAAAAACTGGAGGTCGAGGGTCTCTGTTAGAGGGGGTGCCCATGGGCGAAGCCTGCCCATTACTAATTTGTATGGGCACCCCCATGGATCCCTATTGATCTCCCCGAGGAGATCCATCCATGCCCGTGCCTTGGCTCCACGGCAAATTCCTCGTATATGCGCGCCATCTGCTCCGCGGTTGGGCGTCGACAACGTGACCTTCGGGCGTA
Source organism: Colletes latitarsis (assembly GCF_051014445.1). Taxonomy (NCBI): domain Eukaryota; kingdom Metazoa; phylum Arthropoda; class Insecta; order Hymenoptera; family Colletidae; genus Colletes; species Colletes latitarsis. The sequence goes on along the minus strand of NC_135139.1, from coordinate 4,087,487 downwards.
AGTGTATCTACGACGGGTGCGCACACACCGAGCATTGCATTGTTCGATATGCGGCGACCACTAATACGCCGCTCCCGGCTTCTAGGAGACCTGGCCCGGGGCATGAAGGCATCGCATACCTCCTTGAACTTGCCCCGGAACAATTCGGCCTCCCGCTCGACGTCGTCGACTAGTCCGTCATCTGGCTCGGACTAGGCTGCCACCGTTGCGGCTGCCATCGCCATCTCCCAATTCACACTCTTGAGAGACCATCGCAGGTGGGCTGCAGCATTGACTGCACGCCTCCGGCCCAGGGGCTCTCTATGCGCCGGGGTGGCCCTCACCGACATAGTGATGTGCAGGTGGTCACTTAAAGTGGCCACTCCGACACGAGGCATAGGGCCGCAGGGGTTACCCATGTCAAATCGATGATGGACGTTCCCTGCGGTCCCACAAACGTGGCTGCGGAGCCCCGATTCACCAGCCAGAGGTCATGCTCAGCCGTCCATCCCAATAACGCCTCGCCACGGCGATTGGTTCTGGGGTTGCCCCATACAGCTGCATGGGCATTGAAGTCCCCCAGGACCAACACCGGACGGGGCAAGTGGTGACGGCCTACTCGTGTCGTATCCTCGGCGAGGAAAGTTCGACCAGGTGGGCCCGAGTTGGAAAATTCCGTCGGTGACTCAGACCCAAGGGTTCCGCGCATCTAACTAATTACTATTTTGCATTTGCCAGGTTTACGGTGCATCAATTGCCGTTGAGTTGAGTTATTATACTGTAATAACCAAGAGTTTCCTGGGTCCTTGATCCTCAATTTGCCTTGTCGATTACTAAAACATTATTATAAAGGTTCTCAAAAATAGCGACGTTTACTCGTCTATATCATAAACCTGGCCTTCAAAAATTCTAACACATTTGAAATAGATTTTGTAAGAATAAATCCTTAAAATCGCTTAATTTCAGGTGATTGAAATCGAAAAGACGTCTTAAAGAGATTGAATTAAGTAGCTCTTAGATTGACATGTCTCTGTAATATTAGGCAATACTAAAGGAAACTAGTTGCTACTAGTCTAGACAGAATTTGTTAACTTGGTTTCTTGAAAGTCAGTCAGAGTTTTGCTGACACGAAGTATTTATACTTTGATAAATATGTTCCCATTTAGTTATATTTTACTTTTGGTCAGGATTATTCGATCGACATACCTAATCCGTTTGGACTTACAACTGTCAGATAACTACTGTAATAAATGGATTTTGAAACAGTCTTAAAGAAGGAATTAAGAGGGTTAGATAGTTACTCACATCTTTATGTTTGACATACCAATCACTGTTTGGAATCCCAAACATGAGTTTATGGTAGGATCGCTTAGTGCGCGCTCTTTTTCTTTCCGACTTTTTAATTGTACGAGGAATTAAGACCCCAGAAATTATTCTATTTGCACGGAATTTGGTCATCTGGCGACCACGTCCCCCTTAATCATCTTATTGTCTCAACCATCAATAGAAATTGGCTTATATAGTAAACTCATTACGCGATGCGTACCTTTTAATTAGGTTGTCCAGTCGTACCTCAGGACCAAATATCTGCACCCTCGTCAACGCGATTGACTACCCCCGTACGTAACCAAAGTGGTTGTGAATTCGAGTTCAGAGAGGACTTGTTCATGAAAAATGGCAAGCATCGATTTGCCAATGGAGTCACTATTTAGGCAAATTAGAATTTGCAAGAAAACATTTAAACTACAAGAAGTCTTTGATCGTTGAACTGTACTTTAAGATAATTAGGACATTTGACATTTTCTCATTAAATTGTTTGTATATATTTATATTATAGAATTTGTTAAAGAAATTACACTGGGTTCGCAAATAAGATTTTTTCTATTTGCTAAATAAATAGACATCACGAACATTGTAGGTGTTGGATGACCAACGCGACCACAAATAACCACTCTGTCACATTACAAACATTACTCATCCAAACATCCTAGTCACGATTTCTAATCCTTACTCATCCTGGACCTCGTACTCTTCCTGAGTCACACTGTCCCTTGACCATCGTCCCTACCTTTACCTATCTCCAGCAATAGCATATAAAAGCTTGCAATACTGAAAAACCGGCAGAAAAGAGTCTAGTATTCAGTCGACCTAATAGCTGTACGAGTTTCTCTTCTTAAATAAAGTGTTGTCAATTCTATTGGAATTCAACATGGGAGCCAACAATCACTTTATGTTGGTACTTAAACGTTTTTGTATTTCCACTACAGAAATTTACTCGATTACTTATATTTTTATAGAATTAATCGCCGTCTCCAAAGAACTATCTATTCTTCTTATTTTTTTATTTTCCATCATAGAATATGGTATTTAGACAATAAAAGATGTTCTAGCTTTTTTCATATTGCTGATGTTTTATCCCTTGCAACCCATCTGCAAATAGTATTGCAGAATAGAATATCTTGCAAGAACTGTGTAAGGGTTTTATTTGGGCTGATCAACAAGAAAGTTTCAACCAGACTACAGAAGTATAAAAGAGATACATACAATAATTACATTTTTGTCATTAACGTTGGATTTACTTCATTTACTTCAAAAATTTATGCATTTTGGATTATAAATTGAAAAAACATCTGAGCATTAAGACTGTTATCAAACGTGGTTTTAATGAATTTTGGGTTTTACTAAACACTCTTTGTTTGACACGTGTAGTTATCACATTGACTTTATTACAAGGACTACAATACCAAAACGGAACAACAGTATTTATATGTATCTTTAGATTACATTGTAGGTGTCACTTTTACAGAAGATAAAGTAGTTATCTTCTACATCTATTAGATTACATTTATCCTCTTAACAAAGACGAAAAAACGGCCAATACATAATTTATTAAATAGCGAATAGCGAATAGCAACTACAATTCATTCTTTAATATTCCCAAACTGTATTTCTATTTTAGCAGCCGTAACTTCATGTTTCCCTATTTTTTTGGGAAATATATATTTATTAATATACTTATCCTATCTTGAAGCGCCAAGATACGATCATTTCAATCGCTAGAAAAGTTATTAAAATCCCGCACGGGTCGTCGCACGACGCTCCTACCCCCGATGCTTATCGTATCGCGGAGCCCATGAAACACTTATTAGTTCCATGACGTCGCTCGTTTTTTCAAGCTGTTCTCGTGTAGGAACGCGTCGACGCGCTTCATGACACGGACATGCCGAATTCAAAGATGGCGAGACTCCTCAGACGGGGCTTAGAGAAAATTTCCGGTTAAGAGAGAGAGGGCTGGGGTAAAAAAGAGTTGTTGGCGACCGAAAGAGGAGGTGTACGATGCCCTTGATGAGGGTGTGAATAAGTATGTCTCAAGTGGCTCGAGTGGCTGCGCTATCAGTCCAGCTCCGCATCATGAGCGAAAATTAATCTCGCGCGCGTGTATCATCTCCGCGTCTGTGTGTCTTCTTTGCACGCGTACATACACATACACGTACGACCGTTACAGCGATGTGCACCATGGTACATAAACGGTTTCGACGAAGCAGAATATACTATAGATAGACACTGTTAAAAATAGTCGATGTTGCTTTGAATATTCGTACTCGGGTGGCCGTTTCGAGACTGTTAAATTAATTTCGCACGATTTAGAATATATTTTTATCAAGAACTTTATTTCCCTTTGATACAACGCAACTGCTTTGCTCTTTGTCAAGTCTAGAATTGCCCTTTGCGAGCTCGACTGTGTCAGTTAGGTTCCTTTGGCCATCGTATTCCTCTCTTTTTTCCTATAAACAAATCTCGCTTTTTCGGCTACAACAAAGTTAGGGAACTTGTAGCCCATGAACCATTCGCAGTTCCTCTTTTGTTGTGCCTGTTCCGTTAAAGAATACCCACTATACTCGTTTCTTTTTTACACTTTATAGTGTAAACATAATAGAATTTACATTGGGGTAAAACGGAGAAGGAGCTACATGCGGCCTGCGGGTCTCAAGTTCGCCAGCTCTGGATTATGATATTCGATCCTTACATATTTAATTCGAACCGTACTTATCAATTCGGCGGATAATATTAAATGTCCACACAAACATTTGGCAACGCGTAGAAATCAAATATTTTGCGTAAAATTCAATATTCCACAACGCGTAACGAAAGATAATAGTGGACAAAATTTGTATAGGGAGACCATGATTTACTAAGAAAAGTTAATTCATTCTATACATTTTCACCAGTTATAAATCATAAATTTCATTAACATCACACTACGTTTACTGTAAGCCGATGATGTAAACAAATTCGCAAGTTTCAAATTTCTAACCACAGGTTCAAAGATAACTGCCGAGGTAGGTACGAAATTTGTTTAAGGCAATACCATTTACGTGATACTGTAGCATCACTGACACCAGAAACATTGTTCGTACTTAAGAGAAAATAAGTATTAACAGAAGTGTTTAATATTTTATTTTATAAATAATTTAAAACAATTTTTCTTCATTTAGAATGTCACGAGGAAAAATTCAAAACACGGTTCATAGTTGCTATATACTAATATAATATATTCCAATGAAAACTAAGTTAGAAATTTAGCTATTGTTGATAAAAAACTTATTGCTGTTAAATATATTAAATTATTGAGAGAGTATTTATTTCAAAGCATCGAAAAATTCGAAGTCTATGTGTTTTAACACGAGTACAAATTGAAACATAATACAAGTATAGTTAAGCAATTTTTATGAGTATCTTAAGTCCAAATTTCAATCCTATAATGATCTATGGAATGATTTGACCAGCAAATTCCAAGAAATGAAAAACATTCGAAATCTCAGTTCACCACAGTTTTAAAGAACAGGTGAAGTCAAATTACTGCAGATAATTTAACAAAATTAATAATTTCTTAATTATAAGTTTTTAATTTTAAATTTAATTCCTTATTATAAGTTACAAAAGCTGAGGTTATTAAACCTTATTTTAATTATTTAGCATCAATTTAATTTTCGATGCTAATAAATATGAAATATTATTGATTGCTTTGGAGTAAAAAGAAATTATTGATTCTATTGATGTTAAGGACTGAATATGTTTTTCTTACTAATTCCTATCGCATCTACTTTTATTAGTCTTTTACCTTAAGTTTTCCAAAAGTATAACAACATAAATACCGGCGTGAATGTATTTATATATCTAATATTTATTTTTGAAGAACAAATTTGTAGTAAGTAAAACAATTTGATTTCTTCTTCGTTGACAAAGTGTTTCCCCCTTTTGGAAAATGTTTAGATGTCTGGAGAAATGATGATCTATAGGAGATAAATCTTATACTTGAAATCATTAAACTTGAAAATTGTTGTTTGAGATTATATAAATTCCTGTATTATTGTGTAACAGAGTAGGTTCTTGCCTATTTATGAGGGCTGGACGCTGTATTGGCAATTTATTGTTTATTTGTTAAATACATGATGGTTTCACCGATAGGTAAAAAGGAATAATCAATTATATATAACCCATCAAATGGCTGTAAGAATTTTCTGTAGATTAAATGGCGACTATGGAGCATGTCTTTGACCATTATTTTCTTAAAGTTTTGTCATACAGTATGCATTCCTCGTCGCGTGTTACTATTTCATACAAAAATGGTTTGCAATTATTTTTTGTCAAATACGAAAAAAGCTCATGGGCTGCCCTCACTTGTCTTTTTTTTAAATTCTACATTAAGCATGCAGATGCCATAATACTGTAGTATGATCAATGTTTAAATTGCCATCAAATTTTTTGATTTTTACGTAAATCTCCATCGAATATATAAAAATACACAAAATTCGACATTTCATATGCATCAACCTAGTAACATTGTTAATACACCTTTATAAATGACTTTCAATGATTGTTAATACACCTTTATAAATCACTTGTAACATATATTGGGTGAAACAAGTTTTACGAAAGACGATAAAGATTTTCTGAATGCAGCCGATTATTATGTGCAGGAAATAATGTGCTGCAAATGAATTTTAAAGCCTCGTAAGACACGAAATACTCTGCAGCCTTAAATAAGGGGTAATTATTTCTCACTCGATACCGCTGTCAAGCAGTACAAGCCCGTGATCTACAAGCTGGAGGACAGATCCAGGATCCCATTACACGGCAGGCCTCTAATTGTCCTTGCAATTCAAATAGACTGATGTACGTACCCTAAAATAGGAGTACAGGACATGAAATTGATTAACTGGTTGGACAACCTACATCGTACCACGCTAAAACGCATGTAAAGCTGTGCAACGTGGTTACGTGTCTTGCATTAGTGTTCATCGATATTCTGTTTCACAGTTTCCACACTATTCCTCTACTCTGAGTGATTACAAAATTGTCTCTGAGTCGTCGAAAATAAGCGTAAGTATATTTATAGTAACAAACTTTTATATACCTTTCAAGCGACTGTAGGTGAAACATAATACAAGGTGGTCCACCTAAATATTCCCTCTAATTGTGGGAGTACAAAAAAATGGTTTGAAAAAACCTTTCTTTTGCAAAAAAATTTTTTTTCTAGAATAATTTTTTTCGAAGTTTACAAGGTTATCGATGTTTTTTGCGTATAATTGTATAATTGTTTTTATTGCATTGTGTAGCTGATGTAAAAATATATTCAGATATGTACATTGCATGACCTTGAAATGGCCTTTGAGATCGAAAATTAAATAGAAACGAAAAACTTTTGTCTATTGAGACTTTAGAGACCAAGACGTCATTCGGGAATCTGTAAGAGTAAATAAACATGTTTATTATCATACTACGAATGACTTCTGACACCGCAGAATCTGATGATTTTCAAGAGAATTCATTTCAAGAGAAAAATGATATGATTCTGATTTATGGAAAAAGTAATCAGTGTCTAAGGCCAGCTGTTCGATTGTACCAAGCGAAATTCCCTGAACGCAACTGTCCATCGCGTAGTACATATGGAAAAGTGGTCAAACAGTATTTTGAAAGTGGTAGTGTCAATACAAAGAAACGTACGCGAACCTATAATGTTACAAACCAATTAAATACGAGACTTATTATGGAAAAAGTTGTCGAAAATCCGCATGTTAGTACACAACATTTGGAATGGATAACTAGTATTTCCAAAACAAGCATAATACGAATACTTCATGAACAAAAATTTCATCCGTATCATGTGTCTCTCCATCAGGATCTTCATGGACGTGATTTTAAAAATCGCCTGAATTTTTGTCAGTGGGGTAGTGTGATAATAAACATGTTTATTTACTCTTACAGATTCCCGAATGACGTCTTGGTCTCAAAAGTTTCAATAGACAAAAGTTTTTCGTTTTTATTTAATTTTCGATCTCAAAGGTCATTTCAAGGTCATGTAATGTACATATCTGAACGTATTTTTACATCAGCTACACAATGCAATAAAAACAATTATACAATTATACACAAAAAAAAACATCGATAACCTTGTAAACTCCGAAAAAAATTACTCTAGAAAAAAAATTTGTTTGCAAAAGAAAGGTTTTTTCAAACCATTTTTTTGTACTCCCACAATTAGAGGGGATATTTAGGTGGCCTTATTTATGTGGACCACCCTGTATTTTCCAGATTAAAAAGGAAAACATCAAATTAGCAATAAAGTATATGCATATGTTGGAAAATTCCGATACCCCCTTTTTCTGCCATGAATACAGCCCAGCGGCCGAGACTCGAAGGCCTGTTTGGTTATGACAGACCCTAGTCTACACGGCCCTAGACCCGTCGTAAATTTCGAGCGGACCCATAAGGACTTTTCGCCAGCATCGACACGAGCATTTCCCCAGGGCGGGAAAGATAGTTCTTTCTGAACTATTCATTGCGTTGCATCATCCGGCGCTCAGCGACAACATAATATTATTATTGTAGTTTTTATTGTTTCTTACACATCATTTTTCAGAATGGAGCTAACAAGAAATCGTCGAGAATGCCATTTCGACGGGAATAATATTTTTCAACGTGCTTGCATTAATGGAATTTTAATATTTACCCAGAGGAAAATAACTTTGCGACGGGTTTATTGAATCGAGCTATCGAGATTCTTCGCAAACTCTCTGGTACTCCCGTCGATTGAAGGGGCGACATTTTAAGAGGTACAATTCATTGAAGATCGAGGACTTTTCTGAAGACTGAAAATCGTTCGATTTGCAATGTAAAATTCCATTGCCATCATTTTTGTAAAATGCTATGTACTCGTAGAATTATTACGCATTCCGTAAGAATGATTCTTCATTGGTTCAAGAACGGTTTAATACAATACATCGTTATGATCACCATTATTACGAAATTGATTTCCTACTGAAAGCGCCCCGCATGAAATTTCATTTCATGCACAATAGTACACGAGATTTTGACTATCAAATAATCTGATGGATTTAACGGATATCCGAAAAAGCATTTCCTAATTTGAAGTTCGATCAGCATATCTGGATTACATTTCCGACATCATCGTGAAATTAAATATTCACGAATTTGATTTTGCTCTGACATCGGAGTTTTCAAGGTACTAAGATGTGTATTCTTAAACATCGTTGTAAAGATGACGTAAACGGAGCAGAAAGCTGGTGTCAACATAACTCGAAAGGAAAATCATGGGTCCGTGTTGATTTAGGACCAGTAGGCGACAAACCCCGGGAAAGTAGGATAAGCCTTACCAGACACGTGTTATAAGATCAATATTTTTTATTCCGATAGTCTGAAATGTTTTTCTATGCATCAGGGATTAGCGGATGTTCCTTGAAGACTGCGATGCTTGAAATCTGTTAAAGAAATAACCAGCTTTTACACAAGATTTTACAAACACATTATGAAACTATTTACGGCTGAAGTTTCCTGAAAGTTTAAATTGCATTTAACCCCTCGTGACTATAAAAAATATATTCAGTAATATTTCATTGGTTATAGTTACATGTAGATATTAAATAAAATTATTTTGTGTATAATTATATCAATGTCGCTAAAAATCTCCTAATGATATTATTTACAGATAACTGATTCTTTTAAATGAAAGTGGAAAATTAGACGAACTATAAGTACAGTCGATCAGTTTGATTGTGATTATCGAACGTGCGTTCGCTCTCTCGTCTGTCTGTTCTTTAGTTATACGAGTGTAAAAAGCGTATAATTATCTGTATAATTCTTCCACGAGTTGAATACTTACGATCCTGATGGGCGGGGGGCAGTGCCAAAAATCGTCGATTTTAACATGGATACTCCAGACTACAGGAGTATCCAAAAGTTACCAGGAACAACGTCAAAAATAGCAAGAAATGTTACACTCAGTTTTCCTTTTCGTAACTCCTGCTATCTGGTTTAAGTTACATGTAGTTATTAAAAATAGCAAGAGCTTGGTTGTACCTCCAAGCCGTCACAGACTTCTCCATCTGACCATCTTAAAATGACAAACATGTTAATAAAACAATTAAAAAAGATGTTACAGAAAAGTTATTCAATTATGAAGATATGGAGATTAAATTGGAAACAATTTCTCTGTAACATTTCTTATGATTTGAAAACTGGAGGGATTAAAATTACAAATGTGACTCATGTAATTATCCTAGTAGGTTGTTATAGGGTCCTTGGATTCAACGTTTCGCAGGCAGAGTGGGATCAGCTGTTTCTCTTGGCAAACACCGAAGGTCCATGTCTCATTTTTGGAGACTTCAATTCAAAATAACAATTTTAAAGAATTTTTTAGAAACATCAATTTTAATGTAGATGTCTTCCACGTTTGAAACAAATGCAAAATTCTTAAGAATAAATGATACAACAAGAGACAAACCTACATATGTGAATTTAAAATTCTCGAAACAATTAACAAAATTATCCCTTGTTGGGTTCCAATAATCCCTGATATTTCTTCTCCGTTTGATTTTTGTGAGATAAACCTTGCTCTTAATAATGCTAGTCTTAAAACTACTCCGGAGCCCGACAAAATTGAACATTCTCGTATTGTTAATCTTCCAATGAAGTACAAGCTTCTTTCACTTGATATTTTGAACAAAATCTATCTTAGTAGTGAGTTTACACCTTCAAGGAAAGATAGTATTACTGTTTTTTATATGTAAAAAAGCTCTAATAACGTTAGGTCTATTTCTTTACTCCATGCGTTTGTAAAATTTTTAAGAAAATGCTAAAGTCACGTCTTTGGTGGTGGATTGAGATACAGGGCTTTTTTCGAACCAGTAAATCTTACTCCAACAATCTCACTGCTTTAACCTTAGCTATCCAGGAGACCTTCTGCAAAGATGAAGATGCATTGGCATATTTTTTGTATTTAGAAGAAGCATTTGATAATATCAAGAGTGATATTCTGCTAAGAAAGCTCTCTGAATTTGGATGCCCACACAACATTCTTAACTTTGTCCGATTTGAACTCACGAATGAAATGTTACATTTATATGATGTTTCTCTAGCTGGTTATCTAGAAAAATCTATCGAGACCTACCACAAGGAGACGTTCTGACTCGCTTACATTTTATGTTAAAAACGTATGCGCGTGGCTTGATAACAAGATTCGTGTCTCTCAACTTACAGATGATGTTGGTGTTTACTTATCAGTTTCCGTTCCTAATATCGGCAAAAAATTTGTTGAAAAGACAATAGTAGGTATAGTAATCGCCGGACTTAATAAATTAGATCTTAGTCTACATCTCGAGAAAACTATCCTAATTCACTTCAACCAAAAAGGTATACCGCTGGGTAAAATTGCAAAATAAAATCTAGTTCAACGGTCACATTCTTAGGAATTTTCTTTGATTACCAGCTCAAATTTATGGAACACATAGAAAATATTAGGAACAAGTGTCTTAATAAGTATAATAGTGTCAGTTTAATTACATCAATTATTCAGTTTACTGAAAGTCAAGAAAATTCAGTTCTCTGCCCTGTGTTGTACTTTAGATATAAAAACAGTACCTTTGACAATGTTCTTTTCAGAGAATTGAAATGTTGACCTGTAGATTATAGAACCCACTTATTATGTAACAAATTTTTGATCGAACATCTGACAAATAGTGGAATACTATTGCATAATCTGCTAAATCGGCTTCCAGTCTCTAAATCCTGGAACCGTTTGGTAGATAGATCATGCACTATACTCCCAGGCCAAGTTCAAGCTCTTTATCAAATGGAATCCAGTCTAACAATAGAGAATGATTTTATTCCTTATCTATCCCATATTCCATCCCATACACCTCTCCCGACCCTATTGCCATTTTGTTGGAACACTTTCATAACAGACCTGCTAACTTCATATTCTTTTTCATCGATGGAAGTAAAAGAAATACGGTGTTGGCTCAACTTTTTCCCCCAGAACTAAACATTTTGTCTCTTGCTGGAATAAATAATCAAAAAAAATTGTGCAGTTAAAAAAGCTATTGAAATCTCTATCAACTATCCTCACGAAAATGTGTTTATTTACTCTGACAGTCTAATAGTCTTACAGGTTTATCCAATGGCTTTCTAAGTGTAAAAGTTAATCTCTTTGTGTTTGATATCAGAAAAATAATAAATAGAAACTGTCGTGGCAAAAGAAATCTTTGTTTCCTGAATTCCTGCTCACGTTGGAATCTTTTACGACGAGAAAGTGAATACTTTAGCAAAAAAATGCCATTAACCTTGATGTCTCTCCTGATATCCTAGTTTCGTCCTTCGACTTTACTAAGAGTTTCGGGAAACACGTGAAATTTGAAATTGATGAGCTAAGATCAAAAATGCTATATGTATTTAAGGATATTAAGTTATTTAATTACTTTTATAATTCCAGTCCTAAATAGTGGTTTGCACACAAAAACCTTGCCAGAGATTTCGTTTTCTGGACCAATAGATGCCGTGCAAACCATTACGATCTAGCTGCCTCACATTCTCGAGGTAATACTATTAGTGATCCAAAGTGTCAGTGCAGTTGTTTGGAGCATAATTTAAATCGCGTCATTTGACAATGGCCACTATACGACTGCAAAAGAAAATACATGATATGTAAACTTTATTCAAACATAGTCAATAATTTTCAAATTTCTTTAGAATCATGGTATACATTCTTAAATGTGAAACTACACCGTATATTTATATTTTTATGTATAAAAATGTTGATGTACGTAATGGACAGTAAGATGGCTTTACGTATTAATCGTTTTCATCTATAACTGTGGAAGTGACAACAATAATGTTAAGAAAATTCAAAAACCATATATGAAGTTCCACGCAACGACTTCGGAATCTGTACTCCGATTAATACATTTTTAATGAAAACTGGTTTGGGCAGATCATTCGATGAAAGAAAAGGAGAAACAGTGACAGGGAAAAGTGTTTCTTTCCATTTTTCAATTTGCATCTGGCTCCGGACTGCTTTATTGTCTATTACGGGACACTTTTTTATGAGGATCGCTGCGGAACATCTGCGGCTCAGACTACACTAACACAGCAGTATTCTAAGGATTTATACATGCCATACAATTAAATTCACCCCACGTTTAAATAGCTTGCGAAAATTGATGTCATTCTTATCCATACGAGATGCCATCCTTGTCGAATAATAACTGTATTCCCGACGGAGGCTGCACGTGTATTCAATTCGATATAAAATATACCAGGAATGTAACTCGAAATTAATTGCAATCGAAATCACGCCATTCTCGTTGATATTGTAATTTTCATTGGTGCACTAAATAATTTCTATTGCAACGTAATATATACAATTTATAAAAAGGTCCTGTTGGTTATCATAGAGTTTATGAAGTCTGGTATCAAGCTAAATGTACAGACTTACACGACTTAATAACATTTGTGTAACCTCTTTAATACTCATATACATTGTGCATTATGTAACTTATTTAGTACTATAAACGTTTACACCTTTTATATGTACAAAGAAGATGAGAGATAAGAAAATAAAATGTAAAAAGAAGTAACGAAAAAAGGAAAAGACAATTGTGACCGCGGAGACGAGATTGAAAGTAAATTTAAGTACAGAATAGTATAGAGTTAAATAAAATAGAGTGCAGATGCGCTGTCGCTTCTAGAATTTTTAATATTTACACTGAATTGATGGGTGCAAAATATTTTTTTTCTATAATGCTAAAAACTTGATGAGATAAAAGAGGACTATTTAGCTATTATTGGTGCAAAGCTGAGTTAGCCACGATAATTCGTACAAGGATTACAAATAACGTGTACCAAACACCAAAGACGCGATTACACAGTTCGACTAATCGTGTGTCACGACTAAAGTAAACATTAGAACGTTCAATCCCTTCATTTCGAAGCGTAAACGAACATTTCGTTGGCGTGTATTAATTAATACGCCGCTAAGAAGCTTCATTATCGCGGAACAATCGACCCCGTCTCAGACGTCTCGCGCAGATCTGCGATGCATTAAGCAATTTGGTTACACTCGTCTCTGAGGAATCGCGGAACGAGTTCCTCGAGGACCCTTTCGGTAGGAGCGCCGCAAAAGAGGGTCGAGCCCCAGAGCTCCTCTGCTTGTGTAGGTTGGGCAATGAGGAGACTGTCAACATTTTGCTGGGTGACAGGTACAAAGGTGGCCGAAGTTACGAGAGAAAAGGATGGTACCAGCCGGTGCTCGAGGTTCTGCGAAGACCTCGAAATCTTTACACCCTGGTACAAAAGGGGTCTACGGTTTGGGAGGTTTAAACCTGCTGCTGGCATTTAATGGCGTCTGTAAGTTATACCTCGGTAAGAGAAAGAGAGGGAGAATCGTGGGGGTGAAGCACGTAACACACGGACGGCTGAGATCGAGAAGTAGAAACGGGAGAAGCGGGTCGAGTGGATGCGAGTTGTAAAGATAGACGACGAGAATAAGACGAAAGAAAAAGGAGAAAAACTCAAGGGGCGGAAGGGGATTTGGAATATGGAGGGCGCGAGGAAGAGGCGAACTAGAGAGCTGGAAGGAAAGGACACAGTTGGTGGATCCCACACAAATTACCTAAGAAAGCGCTTCTTCAAGTATCAGTTAGGGTTTAGTTCTCAATCTCTCGGCTATACCGCGGCCTCCGTCTTTTCCCGTGAGAAGGGGATAAATTTCGTAACCTGTCAGGTTAAATCTTCTGGTCGAACCACAAGCCTTGAAAGACTTGCTACGTTCTATCACCGATCCTTTTCTCTCGTTCACACAGTCGTGCCGCAAACTTTGTCGAAAGCCGGATCTCTCTGATCGAATTACACCGGAAACAAGGTTCCCACCATTGCGCGCTCTTGTTATTCTTCCTTGATAAAGATGGCTGACCACTAGAGTGGACCTTAGTTACTTTTGGTCAAAAATTTTTTTCAGAATTTTGTACATGCGACCCTTCCAATTTGTTCCATTTTTGGGAAAATAATTTTTACGAAAAATCAAGTCGATTGGATAACAGAAAAACATGCCATAAATGCTTTGTTTATGTAAAAAAATTTAATTTCATTAAAGATGGAAAAATACCAAATTTATCAAGTTATATGATTAGTACAAGACAGTTTACACTAAAAGCTGTATAATTATATTGTATTGTAACAGAAAAAAGTTATCCATTAGAAGTTAAAAGAATTTGTTTAAACAATAAATGGAATATTTAGTGTCATATGATTTCGTATGACAATGATACAATCTCAGAGAACATAAAAATCAAATTTTTCAATAATATTGTTTATGTTTAATTTAGTTGTTATGATAACTAACCCTCACTGACAACCGCTTATGTTATCTTAAATTTTGAACATCGAGTACAAAGTCAAAATTAGCTTACATGTAAAGAAAAGAGATACAAGACACTGGAAATAACTGTGCAAATATTCATATTTAGTACAAATTTTGATTTAGTGTTTTTTTGTCTATATTAAGGTAACGCTGTTTATATTCTGTTACAATTTGTAGGATATCCTGCTTTTCTGTCGTGTATTTCGTAATACAGTCTGTACATTCTTTTATTAGTTTAATAGCTCGTTCGCCAATTTATATCGCCTCATTATACAGGGTGTTCGGCCACCCCTGAGAAAAATTTTAATGAAAGATTCTAGAGGCCAAAATAAGACGAAAATCAAGAATAGCAGTTTGTTGACGGAAGCTTCGTTAAAAAGTTATTAACAATTAAATTCAAAAATTTTAAATCGTTCTGGAAAAATTATTTTCAGTTGCGGTGGTAAATTACAATCATTTTTGATGAATACACATACCCCCGAAATGCTATTCACTTTCGAAAAAAAAATCGAGTAGATACTGAAATTTTTCGGCGAAAAAAAAATTTTTCAAATCGTCAAAAAAAAATTACTTTCGGTTGCGGTGGCCAATTACAATCATTTTTGGTCATTACACATACCCTCGAAATCCGACGCACTTTCGAGAGAAAAATTCCTTACCGAAAATCTAATTAGGTGCCTTCTTTCGGCGAAAAAAAAATGTATCAAATCGTTCTAAAAAAAAAAAATTTTCGTTTGGGGGGGTCAATTACAATCATTTTTGGTAAATAGACATACCTTCAAAATCCTACCCACTTTCTAGAAAAAAATTCGAAGTGTGAAATTTTTCGACGGAAAAAAAAAATTTCAAATCGTCCTGCAAAAAATATTTTTGGTTGTGGGGGTCAATTACAATCATTTTTGGTGAATAGACATACCCCCAAAATCTTGCACATTTTCGAGAAAAAAATTCAGTATGTACGGAACTTTAAATGTTAATAAATTTTTAAGGAAGCCTTCATTAACAAATTGGTATTCTTGATTTTCGTCTTATTTTGGCCTCTAGAATCTCCCATTAAAATTTTTCCCAGAGGTGGCCGAACACCCTTTATACGGAAAAGTCACAAATTATTACTCACTCCCTATATTATATGCGATGTTTAATAATAAATTGAATGATAGTATTGCAGACTACACGTTATGTTATTATTTTACACTAAAGGAATTATAATTTCACTAAAAAGTATCGGTTAATAAATTTCGAATAAGACGATACAAGTACATTCGATTCTAATGCGAAATCGTTATAATTTCAAAACTTCAATACAAATGTGGTATGTGTTCTAGTTGTCCAATCATGCTAAAATTTGGCATAAATGATTTCAAGTGTTACAATCTATGGGGGTGCGTAAAAAAAACTAAAAAATAAATTTTTACCCCTGTAGCTAAAGACCACCCTAATGGGTATTCGGAATAAAATTCATAACTTTAAATTCATTTGTAAAATTTTATTTCTCTTAATCAAAAGTGTTAATGTAAATAATTATCTTAAAGCAGAATAGTTAATGGAACACAAATAACTCGTATTAATAAAAGTTAACATTTTCATTCGATCTCTGCTTTTGAAAGGTCTATTTTTTTCTTTTCGTATAGAAGATTTTACTTATCCTGCCGTATTATTTTCTATAATCCATTGGTGTGCCTCAGGTTAAATCTCAAATGACTCGCAAGAATGACCAGCGACACGTTCAGTCCGAATTTGAAGTTTCTTCCACTCGAAAAAGAATTCCTGATCAACAAGATAAAGGACGTTGGTGGAACAGAGTGCTTTTGTGCCACCGAACAAAAGCACGTCGTCCTCTTTTTCCCTGCATTCAAAGATGCATGAGCATAGACATGACCAATTTTATTTTAGTATAATGCCACGTACAATCCGCGACACTTGATTAAATGCAATAATGTTTTCTCAATATTATTCTGAACTCATCTTCAATTTAATATATTCTGTTTTTAAAAAAATAAGAGACCCTATTTATTGAAACTACTTGAATTTAGTATAGACATGTTAATGTTTTATAAATAAACCCATAGTAAATAAAACAGAAAAAAAATAATATTTTAATAATAAATACGCTTTCTGAATACTACGTATGACGCTCTATGAAAATAAGATTATGGTATTTTTTTTCACTAAGTTTCAATAGCATTCGTCAAATTTTCCGAGCAAGGAAATTGTTAAATATTTATATAAACTTATCTTGATAGATATCCCCAAATATTTTAAATGATGTCCAAATCCGGTGATAATGCCGGCCAATTTAAATAGTTTATTTCCTGTTCTTTGTACCAGTCTTTGATTAATTTGATTCTGCTGGACAGAGTTTAAAATTTGCGGTCTTGGCGCTGTGCGTCTATTGATCATGTTCCCGCTCTAGTGGTAAGGATCAATTATGCGTTTTTCTGTTCAAGTGTCTTAAAACCATGTGTAATGTACACGCATCGCGTCGTAGTACGATTAAAAATTAATGTATATTTCTGTCTGTAACTACAATACTCTTGTTCGTGAAATCGTAGGGAGTATTTATTTCGAATAGATTCATTGCTCTAACAGGCTCTGTGTGTAACCGCATTATTATGTTAAAATATACATTTATTATGCTTCATTACGTTAACAATTTTAAGTTTTGCTGATTTCAATATTCAAAGCTATTTTTTGCATATTACCGTTCTCTCATGATTTGTAAATGGATAACTTCATTGGAACTTATAGCATTTCAAATCATTACCGATCTTCCTGCATGTTGTTTACGGAATTAAGTCTTTTCTTCCCTCCTCAAATCACGATAGAAAAATACCTATCAGGAACATCTAAATTAAATTTGTTTTCGCTAGTAAAAACGACATTTTTCCATTCAGATATCCATATTCACATGATTTTTTGCAAATTCAAACCTAGCTTTTTATCGCGATCTTTTAAGCACGACTTTTTTCAATATTTTCTTTTTATTACAACAATTCGTACAAACGTTGACTCACTAGCCTGTCCTGTAATTTGTTTTATATTAAAAGTGAATTTAAAGCTAAAGAAGAATCGAAAAATAGACATTTTATTTCTGAGTGACAGAGCCTCATTAGTTCTAACTTTCCTTATTTTTTAAATACAAACGGATGACAAAATCACTTTTATTTATTCTTCTGGCTATCTCCGTATTTGACTAATCCTCTGTTAGTATCCGAATTTATACAATTTTTTCATAATTCAGTTGCACTAATCGTCCTATGTTTTTCTTTTTATACAAGGTTTGTTCAAAAAGTAACCGAACTTTGTTTTTCAAATTTTTTGGGGCTTACATATGGACTATTGGTCCTTGTCACATTTATCTCAGCGGTGTTTCCACTTCCAGAAGCAGTCCTCGTAAGCAGTTTGTGTGATGCCTTTCAGAGTATCTGCTGAATTCGTTTTAATTTCCTCAAATATACTATGTCAGAACGTTTTCTTTGATTTTGAAGGAGTTGTGCATTAGGAATTTTTACCTCGAGATCAAACAGTTAATCATCAATATTACGTTGTAGTTTTGAAGCGTTTGAGAGAAAGAGTGCAAAAGAAATGTCCCAAACTTTGGTGTGAAAACTCATGGCTGCTGCACCATGACAATGCACCTCCTCATTCTGCTTTGTTGATCTGGAAATTTTGTGCGAAAAATCACAGAACTGTCCTTCCCCACCCTCTCTAATTTCAACCAAATTAAAATTATTGTTGAAAGGGAGACGTTTTGACACAATTGAGGAAATTAAAACGAATTCAGCACAGACTCTGAAAGGCATGTCACAAACTGGTTAGAAGAACTGCTTCCGGAAATGAAGACACCGCTAGGATAAGTATACAGGGAGTTCGGCCACGCCTGGGAAAAATTTTAATGGGAAATTCTAGAGGTCAAAATAAGACGAAAATCAAGAATACAAAATTGTTGCTAGAGGCTTCGTTAAAAAGTTATTAACGTTTAAAGTTACGCACGTACTAAATTTTTTACTCGAAAATGCGTAGGATTTAGAGCGTATGTCTATTCACCAAAAATGATTGTAATTGTCCCCTGCGACCGAAAATAATTTTTCCAGAACGATTTGAAATTTTTTAATTTTGTCGAAAAATTTGTCCATCTACTCTAATTTTTTTCTCGAAAGTGTGTAGGATTTCGGGGGTATGTCTATTCGCCAAAAATGATTGTAATTGACCCCCTCAAATGAAAATAATTTTTTCAGAACGATTTGAAATTTTTTTTTGCCGGAAAATTTAGGCACCTACCCGAATTTTTGTCTCAAAAGTAGGTAGGATTTCGGGGGTATGTGTATTCACCAAAAGTGATTGTAATTAACTTCCGCAACCAAAAAGAATTTTTTTAGAATGATTTGAAATTTTTTAATTTGAATTTTTAATAACTTTTTAAAGAATCTTTAGTCAAAAAATTGATATTCTTGATTTTCATCTTATTTTGGTATCTAGAATCTTTCATTAAAATTTTTCTCAGGGGTGGCCGAACACCCTGTATTATTCGGAAAGGAGAATACTTCGAAGGTAACAAGAACCAATAGTCCATATGTAAGTCCTAAAAAATTAGAAAAATAAATTTCGATTACTTTTTGTACAGACCTCGTACAATTCTTTGGCACGACTTTCTGTAATATGAAATTCTTTGTATTATCCGATTAATTGTGCAACCGATTAATAAAGGAATAGCATGCATAATGGGATAGAAATAATGGTGAAATGAAATGTGACTATTTAAATAATGTAAATACATTCATATCTTTTTCTATAAACCATTAGTATGTCTACAGTAAATTTAGTATATGTATAATAATTACTCAAAAGAAATGCATATATGTAGTTTCATTAATTAGTGTTTCTGTTTGTAGAAAAATAGAATATATTAATTTAAGGTTGAGTTCAGAGTAATATTAAAAAAATACTATTGTGTTTAATCAGGTGTTGCGGACTGCATGAGAACGACGAAAGTGTCTGGGATTTAAAAGATGCAGAATTGTCCTTTCTGAACGTGACCAAACGCATTTTCAGCACCTGTTTCGTCATAAATACGCGATCGTGCATGTACAAACGTATATTTGTACATTTTATAGGTATTTGACTGAATATCGAGGAATGCTGAAAACAACATGTAAACAACTGTTTTTACTATTTCTTTTTCCAAAGCGTTCGAGCACGATTTGTAAATTAAATTTGTTGAACGGATGAGTAAACTATTTTAAACTCGAATCCCTTTTTTTGTTGCAAACTGTAAATCGTTATAATTAGAGTATCAATGTGACTTTATGGATTTAATTTTTTAAAGCCAGAAAATTGTTTAACATGAACTGTTAAAAAACGCTGTAGAAACATTTTGGTTAATAGCTACGAAAAAACATAGATTCACAAATCTTCCATAACGATTTATTATTAGTGCTTTTAATCGAATTTTAACCTTTTTTACGGGCATATTTACCTGTGATATATTGTTGGAAAAATATAATATAATAAGTCAAAAGTTTGCTGTTTTATGTAAAACTCAAAAAATAATTATGTTCAATGCATGCTTACAAAAAAGAATATACATATAGATATCTAATAAGTCAACTGAATATTTTGAATATAACATCTCACATAATATGATAATAGGTGACAGATTATAGTATAATTAATTTGTTTATGTGGATATAAACTAGATCATCGCTGTCATACACATGTGACTAAAATATATTTTATATGTTTCATACATTCAGCTATACTTTTTATTTTTTATTAATAAATTGTATTACTGTATTATCCATGATTGATTTTTACATTATATTCGTTAACTTTATCACTTCATATGTAATAATAGTCGAATTATCCGGCATATTTGATTATTTGCTATTGCTCCAGTTCCAAGTATGTCGGATAATCAGAAGTCTACTGTACTTATTGTACTACTAGTACTTTATCCGTGACCACTCCTCGACGCGGATTTCGTCCACCCAAATTAGAAGAGTAGACGTGTCATCAGCGTAAGACGTGGTGTAAAAACTATCGGCGTCGGGAAGACGGCTGACAATGTCGACAATGTGACGGCTGTGAGTCTAACAAGGATCTCATGCAACGAATTACGTCAACCATCGACGAAGCTTCGATTGTAAAATTAATTGTTAATTCTCGTAAAGCGCCTCCAGTAAACCTGAAGTATGGAATATAGAAAATTTGGTTCCATTTAAAGTTTCAACACTGTGTGTAAAACTTAAGCTGTACTTTGGTGAATGAGAACGGCAAATTTCAACGGACTCGAAAGCACGTAATAGAACCAATAACTGGCTTGTCGGATCCATCCAGCTAGGGTCACTTTCGATCCACCCTCGGTGATTCCCTGAATTTCTTTTGGCGCTGCCATTTGGTTTTATCGTTCTCGTGCTTTAAGCTCATCTGGTAAGTGCTGCCCGACTCGCATGGGACGTCAAAAACGTCGATCGAGCCTTTCATTCAGTTCGATCAACGGAACCCCGGTACGACGCAGCTAGCCGTCAGCCTCGAGTTTACGACAAAAGGACAGAAAAGGTTGGGAGGGGAACGGGAAACCTGACTTCCGGTCCCCGCTTTCAGCACCCTCTTCCCCTCCCCACACCTACCACGTCTGCTTTCTCGGATGGTGCACGACGGACTCCTTTTGTTCCCAAATTCCCTGATTTTCGAAACTTGCTGTTTAGCTGGAAACTACTCGGAAACGAATCGCCAAACAATCTTGGATAGTGAAGCGTTTCCAGTTTTGACCGCAAACACATTATACGAATCACTTTAAATCGAAAATCGAATACTATTAGATAATGAAAATGTTAGTACGGATTTTGGCGATATTTGTTTTTAATCTCTCTAAAATGCAACTAATTTCGGTTCAAATCGCAGAATCACATGATTATTCAATAGTTAACATTTAATCGTATATTGTAACAAAAAATGTGAAGATTGGATTTGTTTCATAGGTTTGTTATAAGTTTACAAATGGTTATTCAACAGAGATTTTTTATATATTTTGAAAAAGAAAACAGCAGGATGCAAACTTGTAAACATTTATACAAAATGCACGGTGAAAATAGAATCAAAAAACGTGTGTACCAAAAATGATCTTTTTGTTTAAGATACAAATTTTTTACCATTTGTTTCACTTCGTACAAAATTTTCTGAATAAACAAAACTTCCTAAGAAATCATTAAAAATTAAAAATCATTAAAAACCAAACGGCTCTCGATTAGTTTCTAGCGAGAAAATAGAGGAATTTTTATGAATGGGGAATTATGAAAGTGCCTGGAAGATGGGAATAAGTTATAAATTAGAACGAAAAGTACATTATCGAATAAAGATATTTTTTATCATAAAAAAATTACTTCTGTGAAAGTACGATTTTTAATGAAGGAAAAATTAACTATATTATTCTTAGCAGTAACGTTTTATTAAACACTACAATCTAAGTTTGTTCTTGTGTAAGATAGCATTGGGAGTAACGTACGAGTGGCGCGGTGCGGTTGACTCGAAGACTAACTGACTGACGGCTAGCGCTCGGCTGGTATTTAAGAACAGACCGATTAGTGAATTTTCCTGAACGTTGAAACTTCACGAGGCAACATTAAGTATTGGGTGATCCACGCAACTTGTGTAGCTTTATAACTTTCAAAATATGCGTTGTATGACAAAAGTTTCGCATACAAAAGTTGCATGGATTAAAGTGTTATATTATGTAGTGCATTAATTTTTTTTATAGGTGGAGGCATTTCGGAGATTTGAAGGTCAACTTTGTTTTCTTAAATAGAATACTAAATTTTTTATATCAAAATATGGAAGAATATCGAATTCTAAGTAAAAAAGTATAGACCTTTATTAGCCCTAATAGCTAACAAGTAAATTCACTTCGCTACTTGACAATTTTCTTCACGTAATATCAAATAATGAATAATAATAACTAAGGAATAGTTTCACTTTATTTCTTGACAATTTTCACTGTTCTATAGAAATCTGTGATAAGATTGAGTGTCCAATTTGATGTTACGTGAAGAAAATTGTCAAGAAGCGAAGTGAAAATACTTGTTAGCTATTAGGTTTAGGGTTAATAAAGGTCTATACTTTTTTACTCAGAATTCGATATTCTTCCATATTTTGATATAAAAAATATAGTACTCTATTTAAGAAAACAAAGTTGACCAAATCTCCGAAACGCCTTCACCTATAAAAAAAAAATTAATGCTCTACATAATGAACCACTTTAAACCATGCGACTTTTATATACAAAATTTTGTCATGCGACGCATATTTGAGAAGTTATAGAGCTGCACAAGTTGCGTGGACCAACCTGTGTATTTGTTCTGGCCGAAGTGGAATAATATTCTAATAATCGGGCCGTTCGCAACCGATTGTAAGAATCGGGCCGTGTGCAAAAATCAATAGCGGGCACGTGTCGCGGAATACCGTTCTCGAAGAATCGAAAATGTTCCGCGGCACGCGCGCGCGTGAATTTTTGCACCCAGCTCGAAGAAAAGTAAAAGACGATCGGGAGGCATCTACATAAAGACAGGACCCCAATCGCCCTGGGCCAGTCTAAACAGAACAAGACAGAACTAACAAGGAACCTTCGCCAATGGTCCGGCTTCGATTTTGATGAAACTTCGTATACTTATAAAGCAGCCAAAAATAACCAACACGTATTTTTTTTTAGCTGCGGTAACTCGAGTTTAAGGGGTGAAACTACCCCTTGAAGTTTTGGCTCGAAACGGCTATCTCGAAAATGGAAAGACATACGAAAAAATTGTTAATAGGCGAGGTTAATGGCTTCTTATGTACAATAACATGGTCTTAAAAAATTTAACAAAATACAATTTATTTATAACAAAAAAAAATTTATTAACTTAATTTTTAATTTTATTAAAATTTTCATAATGACAAAAAATGACGAGCATTTTATTCCAAATCCATTGGTATATAACATTTTAAAATTGCCTCTTATAGTTTTGCAGATTTTGATGATTTACATCTTGCGCGTACATCCACTATGGTAGTAGTCGTTCTAACTTTGATTTTAATGAAGCAAATCGTTCTGGAAAAATTATTTTTGGTTGCGGGGGATAATTACGATAATTTTTGGTGAATAGACCTACTCGCGAAATCCTACCCACGTTCTAAAAAAAAATTCAGTACGGGCGAAACTTTAAACTAACTCTAAACTAAAATAACTTTTTAACGAAGTCTCCATCAACAAATTAGTATTCTTGATTTCCGTCTTATTTTGGCCTCTAGAATCTCCCATTAAAATTTTCCTCAGGGGTGACCGAATACCCTGTATAGATGAAAAACCAAATGCATTCCAGAATCCTGTTGAGTACTGCTATTCTGTTCAAAATGAACCAAAGTGCCATATTTGTGGTAACGTGACAATAATTAAATGCGCATGGTGTAAGAAATCTTTATGTTTCAAATATTTTTCGACGAGTACTGTCGTGTACGTCGCGACAACGTTGAAATAGTTGGCTCACGACGAAGTAAAAAATGCTGGTTGGTTTAATAACTTATTTATTTGTGAAGCGCGATTGAAATTAGTCCACGGCGAGGACCTTTACAATAATCTCGTTCGGAGTTTTTAGAGTAAATTCTCTGTCGGATTTTTGGAGTAATCTCTCGTCTCGTTGTTCGCAGTTACTTTATATATCTAATTTTAGTGGGTGGAGACGCCGAAATTGGAATGGAAAATTGGGAGTGGTTTATCAGGCATTGGCTAGTTGGGAAAAATGTAGGCTGGGACCTAGGGAAAGGAGTGGAGGTATGCATAAGGCTGTTTTGGAAAAGGAAAGTCGGTTAAGAGGACACCAGGGCGAATCTAAACATATTGGAAATACGGGTGGTCGAGCAGCGCCTCCAACCACCTAGCAGACGTCTGGTCTTAAGGGTACCACTTGCCCAGGCGACGAAAAATTCGTAATAAAGAGGCGAGCAAGTGGTTGGGCCTACCCTAACACTTGGGCCTTTCCTAAGTGTTATATTGCGTCGCGACGGGACGCTCGAGGGTCTACGACGCAACAAGTACCACTATTATCGAAATTACATAAAGTAATTGTTATACACACTGTATGTATTTATAATTTATAAATCGCTCCACCTTTGCCACGATGTCATAGATGGGTAATAAAAACAATTATTCTTTCATTGCTGTTAAGAAACTTGTTACTATTATTGTTACTTGTTACTTGTTACTGCATAATTTAATGCAATCCTACAGTGCTTCATTAAAATCAAAGTTAGAACGGCTACTACCATAGTGGATGTACACGCAAGATGTAAATCATAAAAATCTGCAAAAGTATAGGAGGCTATTTTGAAATGTTACATACCAATGGATTTGGAATAAAATGCTCGTCATTTTTTGCCATTATGAAAATTTAAATAAAATGAAAAATTAAGTTAATAAATTTTTTTTGTTATAAACAAATTGTATTTTGTTAAATTTTTTAACACCATGTTATTGTACATAAGAAACCATTAACCACGCCTATTAACAATTTTTTCGTATGTCTTTCCGTTTTCGAGATAGCCGTTTCGAGCCAAAACTTCAAGGGGTGGTTTCACCCCTTAAACTCGAGTTACCGCAGCTAAAAAAAAATACGTGTTGGTTATTTTTGGCTGCTTTATAAGTATACGAAGTTTCATTAAAATCGAAGCCGGACCGTTCGTAAAGGTTCCTTGTAAGTCCATCAGTCAAAATTGAACCAGTTATTTTAAAGTTAATCTGTTATGATAACGCGCCGCGACGGCCGCGACCCCATAAGGTGAGCTGAGGAGTTACGAACCCGAGCAAGGAAAAAATCAGCGCGGTCACGAGTGGCGAGGTCACGATCACGATCGGGTCGCGACAATATTGAAACCTCGAAATTTCACTACATTTTCTATTTACATATTCTGAATGGTATGAATTTGTTGGCCAACATAATGGTTTGTGTATCTTGATCGTTAAGATACCTATTATTACATGTCATGTCTTTCACAAATTTAATTCGTTACATGCCTTTTAATAACGTAATATAAGTGGTCTAATATTTTAAGCAATTAGTTTCCTGAATCGTATTTATTGAAAATTGGTAAAATGAATGAAAAATAATAAAAGGTGTATTTAACACGTTAACCGTCGAGCTACTTTTGTTTCATTTTCTACTTCGGCGACATGAAAATACAGAAAATGTATCTGGTTTAAACAAAAGACAACGAGCAGAAATTTTGATTTTTGTTTAAAATGTTTCAATAAAATCCATCAAAAAAGTAAAAGTATTTTTTTTAGCATTAAATGAATTGTAAAATATTATTTCTTTTTAATTTGATTCTGGTAGTTAATACACATTTAGTCAGTAAATAAGCAGAATTAAAATATTCACTATGTAGGGTACATGTACCATCTAATTTTATCAGTTGGAAGATCTTGTTTATTTTTTATGATTCTAAAAAATGTTTCAGGTACAAGTTAAATATAATTCGAATATAGTTTCAAGAGGGCTATAATTTGATACAACTGATTTTTTTTTTTTGTAGAAGAATACGAAATCATTGCTTCGAAACTATTTTGCCCAGTATAACAATGGTTTCGGCGTGATATCGTTTTCACAAACTCTACTCAACTGTCTGTAGCGGCTAGTCATAAAAAGCATAAAAAGACATCGGGCATGCAAACGGCTAGCGTGGTTTATGACATGGATGACAGCGAAGCTATCTTGAAGAAACCCGTTTCTGTAATTACAGTTTTTAAAAAGCATGTCCGTAGTAAGAATTTCTTAACGGCCTCGATGGTAAATCGCTAGTATCATAAACCCTGAGTTTCCCCAAGGGTCTTCGATGCGAGGTCAAGCGATCATCGACTGCTCACGCTGCCGATCTAGGACCCCAAATCGCAAAATCGTGGCCAAAACCCCAAAAAATAATTTTTCGCTACGAAGGTTTGACCTGTCGGAATCGTTAGTTTAATGATGTCTCTTTAGGGTAGGGAAAATGAAATGAGTCATATTTTTATACCTAGATGGCAATTGCGATCCAAACTTCGGCTTCTTTAGTCAGTCGTTTGGCGAGAGAGTAAGCGTCAATACATACCGTAAAGTGAAAAGTGTATAAGTTTTTTTAGAAGACATCAATTTCAATTCTGCAAAATGGATGCTATTCCTGGAAGTAAGTACAACATTTCTGAGTAGTGATATATTGAAAATTGTTATCCAGTAAGTTTGTAAACCGGTACATTTATTATTGAAAATAGAACGTGAAATGCATGCATCGCAAACAAGTAAGCAAAAAGTTGCATATTACACAATATCACGGTACAATTCCTCTTCAGGCTTGTATTTGATACTTTGTTCTTATAGAATTTGCAAAAATTAGCTGCCCGTTTTTGCTCGACTGATCGTACAACCCTATTTTATAGTGCAGGGTGGCCGCGTTACTAAATCACGCGGTTTTCTCTAGGAAACTGTGGCAGATACAACAAATTTTTTAAAATAAATAATGGATAATTTTGGGTGGACTTATTATTAGATTTAATAAATCTTGAAACTAATGCATAAATAATTTTTTATTATTAAAAATTCTATATTTTTTAATGAACCAGTTGATCTCGTTCATTATTGACTATAAATCTGTATTAAACTAATAAGATGAAAAATTATTTATTTCGAAAACAATTAATAAAATTTGAGAATTTCTAACTAAAACATTTTTTCGCATTTATCATGTAAAAGCACTAAGAATCAAAAAATACGAAGGCCCTACTGCAAGCTATAAATTATGCCTTATATCTGCCTTACTTTATGACAGACATGAAACATCTGTGCGGTATTACCTTTCGTTTTTATTTAGATTTTTTACGTATACAAGGTGCTCGGCCACCCCTGGGAAAAATTTGAATGGGAGATTCTAGAAGTCAAAATAAGACGAAAATCAAGAGTATCAATTTCTTGACTGAGGCTTCATTAAAAAGTTATCAAAAAATTAAATTAAAAAATTTCAAATCATTCTGAAAAAATTATTTTTGGTCGCGGGGCTCAATTACAATAATTTTTTGTGAATAAACCTACCCCCGAAATCCTACCCAGTTTTTAGAAAAAAATTCAGCACGGACGGTACTTTAAACGTTAATAACTTTTTAACGAAGCCTCCATAAACAAATTAGTATTCTTGATTTTCGTTTTATTTTGGTCTCTGGAATCACCCATTCAAATATTTCCCAGGGGTGGCCGAACACCCAGTATGGCAAACTGGTGATTTCTACATTTCTTTCGCATATATGTGAGCTATATTGGAGGCGCCATTTTGTTTTTTCTAATTATGACTTTTGATTCGTAATCAGCGACCTTAAAAACAACTATGTATCAAATTTCAGGTGATTCCTACATGTTTTTCGCATATATGTGAGCTATATTGAAGGCGCCATTTTGTTTTTTCTAATTATGACTTTTGATTCGTAATCAGCGACCTCGAAAACACCTACCTACAAATTTTTAGCTAAATTGAAGAACTCCTTCATATTTTGACCAACTTTCTTTCACGCTTCAAGAAAGCGTGCTGCAGGCACAAAAAGGGGGATGGTACGATTTGGCGGAATTCTAATTCGGTAATTGGTCAACCCCACCTTTTAGGGAGTTGGCCAAAGAAAACGGCGACAGCCCCGTAAAGAAAAATGTAAAAGAAAAACGAGAGTCCTCTCGAAACCTTTGCCCGCGAACGACGTGCAAAAAATAAATAACTAAAAAAAAGTGAACGCTGTGATTCTATAATACCAACACGGCTATTCCTTCATGTTCATAAAAGTCCGATACGATTAACTATTTTTCTAAAAAAATAAAAGCCTAAAAGGATATTTCAGATAATACAAAATAAAGGAGGATCTACTAAATATTAAGTTCTATTTACTTTTGTGTATTAGCTTTATTCATTTCTTACCTTCTCAAATATTTGTTAATTATTCATTGAAAATATATAAAGTGAACCTATATTTATTTCATACAAAAATAGCAGTTATTTATAACACAAACTTTGTTATTGATATAAATAGGAATTTATAGGTTAAACTAAACTATATTATATTGTTACTTATATAAAAAATGTATAATTACAATCAATAAAAGGAAAAATGTTGAATAAAATACACCTTTATATTATAAAACTACAGTAAGTTTGATGTTAATAACATTAAGTGTATCATTATTTCGGCCACTGTATTGATAATGTTTTATTATTATTTCCGATTATTCATTAATATACAGGGTGTTCGGCCAACCCTGGGAAAAATTTTAATGGGGGATTCTAGACGCCAAAATAAGACGAAAGTCAAGAATACCAATTTGTTGATCGAGGCTTCGTTCAAAAGTTATTAACGTTTAAAGTTCCGCCCGTATTGAATTTTTTTCTCGAAAATGCGAAAGATTTCGGGGGTATGTCTATTCACCAAAAATGATTGTAATTGACCACCGCAACAGAAAATAATTTTTCTAAAACGATTTGAAATTTTTTTTTTCCGTCGAAAAATTTTACACACTCTTGAATTTTTTTCTGGAAAGTGGGTAAGATTTCGGAGATATATCAATTCACCAAAAATGATTGTAATTGTCCCCTGCAACCGAAAATAATTTTTCCAGAACGATTTAAAATTTTTGAATTTAATTGTTAATAACATTTTAACGAAGCCTCCATCAACAAATTGGTATTCTTGATTTTCATCTTATTTTGGCCACTGGAATCCCCCATTAAAATTTTTCCCAGGGGTGGCCGAACACCCTGTATACATGCAAAGCCCAATGACTGAATGCATTCCATTCGATTATATGTATGTATAGTCATTTAAAAAAACTAATTTCGCTGCTATGCCGGATGAGGATTGAAGGAGCTCGTCGAAAATTCGTTGCCAACGAGTCAAACGCTAAATATAAGTGAGAAGTTTTCCTAACACTCTACGACGCATATATTTCTAAAATACTTTCTTTAACATTGCACACATTAATATGAACGAGAACCGTAAAGATCAGGGGTAAATAACAGTACGCCAGAATAATTCCCTTCAACGAGAACGACAATACTGATGATTCTTAAAATAATTATCCCATTGGAAAAGGAGACGCAATTACTAAATTATTAGAGCTGTCCAGAGGAATTCAATTAAAATGTCAATACGATAATTGCGCGTTGCGAGGTTCGCATGTACTCAACGAGCATTTTCGAGCGCTCGGAAATCAAGTAAACGTACCCCTCCAACTGCGCTCGGCTACCTTGCTTGCGTGCGGCGTACGAGCACCAAAAAAATAAAATGAAAAAGAAAATGGAGAGAAATAGAGGTACCGCGTCGAAGCTTGCGTCATCGGTACGTCTACGGACGCGACCATGTACCAGCAAACACGTTAATCATTCCCGACACGCTCTCGTGGTCGGACAAGAACGGCATGTCGTCGCATTAACACATGTAATTAAATTAAAAAATTTAAATAACACGGCAGTCGCCAGACGCGAATCAGCTAACCCTCTTACGACGCCACCAACCGCCCAGCATTCAGCCCCATCGGTTCTCTCGTTTTTTCAGTTTTTCCTTTTTTTCATTGGAACGCAACCCTCGCCAACGGCTCGTTTCGACGAGTGGACCCTTTGAAAGGAGAAGGATGTAATCATTTCGCCGGCGTTTGCTGAACCGACCGAACTGGTAGAAAAGGGTAATGCA
This sequence comes from Colletes latitarsis, assembly GCF_051014445.1. Classification (NCBI taxonomy): domain Eukaryota; kingdom Metazoa; phylum Arthropoda; class Insecta; order Hymenoptera; family Colletidae; genus Colletes; species Colletes latitarsis. The sequence continues at coordinate 4,057,077 of NC_135139.1, read as the reverse complement.
CTTCACGAAAGCCAGATATAAGGAGGTCCCGTCCTGTTCCTCAAAGTAATGAAGCAGATATGCAAAACTACTTAGGATGTCTCGTTTGGCCTTCCTCTTGCTTCTACGATCCGTCCAACTGTTTTCCTCTTCGTTCGACCTCCCTTTTGTTCTCTTTTCCGTCCCTCTGCGTTTCGTTCGCCCATCTTTCCTCTCGTTCCTTTCTCTTGCCGTGAAACGACTCGACTCGACCTTTCGTTTCACCGTCCGCTTGGAATAGAATAAAAGAGGCGTAATGCCTCGCTATTTGCATATTAAATTTGCCCCTTCATCCGTACGGCTCTATTCAAATGATTATATTCTTCATCGTTCGCTTTGGAAGAGAGCGTGGCCAAAACCGTTGGAAAGTGCGAGTCGTAATGTGCCACTGGAAAAGCTTCAACGGGAACGTTTCAATCTGCCTCGACACCTTGGTCTCTCATGAAGTAATTGCGCGGAAGAGCAAAATTTCACGTCCAATTTACATTGAAAATTCGCAATAAAGCGAGAATCGGAACGAAGTATTTTCTTATGCTCCTCGATGATCTTTGTCGTAAAGATTTAGTTAGCAGTTATGTTGGGAATTCTAACATTTTATTAGCGGACACATCATTTAGTTTAATATTAGTTTAATTTACTTGATTGGTAATCTGGCAAGTACTTTATGTTACAAAGGAAATTGACGTATAGTCCGGGCCACAATATAGCGAGGTCGTAAACTCGAGTAGGTGTCAAAGTTTACACGTTTCAGCTCCCGAAACAAGTGAATTGACAGAAATACAAGTAGCTAAGGGCCTTGGACCATAGTCAAGGCCGTACGAAGAAATATTTTATCTAGTGTCGCCATTTTTAAAACGCCATTTTCAGAGGTATCGTAACAGATAAAGGTCTTACTCAAGTCTTTAATATCTTAATTTACCTGCTTATAATATATGCATCTAGAAAATGAAAAAAGGTAGTGCAGTTACGGACACAGAAAAACATTCAGAAAGGCACTGTCAAGCAAGATGTCATGTACGGTCTTAAGTGCCGCAGCAGGAGTCGGTCCCAACCCTCAAGAGTTTAGTTTACGACCTCGTTTTTTTTTCGCCCGGACTATACCATTAAGCCATTAAGCACACCGTACTTTGGGCCCATTTGCCTGCCCCTTGGGACCGCGGACGCTCATCCCCGTACAGCCCTCGGTGGGTAGGATTTCGAGTGACGGGAGGACTGGCCCATGAGGGATGGGCAGGGTTTTCATTGACTAAATAGAATCTCCACCTATTTTGAAATAGGTATACAGCGTGTTCGGCCACCCCTGGGAAAAATTTTAATTGGGGGTTCTAGAGGCCAAAATAAGACAAAAATCAAGAATACCAATTTGTTGATGAAGGCTTCATTAAACAGTTATTAACGTTTAAAGTTCCGACCGTACTGAATTTTTTTCTCGAAAATGCGCAAGATTTCGGGGGTATGTCTATTCGCCAAAAATGATTGTAATTGACCACCACAACCGAAAATAATTTTTCTAAAACGATTTGAAATTTTTTTTTTCCGTCGAAAAATTTCACACCTTCTCGAATTTTTTTCTAGAAAGTAGGTAGGATTTCCGGGGTATGTCTATTCACCAAAAATGATTGTAATTGCCTCCCGCAATCGAAAATAATTTTTCCAGAACGATTTGAAATTTTTTAATTTAATAACTTTTTAACGTAGCCCCCATCAACAAATTGGTATTCTTGATTTTCGTCTTATTTTGGCCTCTAGACTCCTCTATTAAAATTTTTCCCAGGGGTGGCCGAACACCCTGTATAATCGCGGGCCATAACATTGAACAGTTAGTCAAAACAAAACTCAGAACAGCGCCAAATTACGGTTAGATTATGCACAGTCACAAGAACATTGCAACGTTACAGTTAGGGCACTTCAAGTTACATTAGAACACTTGAAGTTACATTGGAACATTTAAGAGAACAGAACACAGTTACAGAAGAACATTGAAACGTTAATTGTTAACACACGTGTATATATTTGTAAATAAACTTTGAGTATTGGTAATTAGATATTAGACTTATCTCTTACTAAATGTCACGGCTCCACGAATCTTATGGGAGCCGATAAGTTGTATCGAATCAGTTTACAGAACTACTATTGAGATTATTCAAATAATTTATTATTCGCATATGTAGAGAAATATTCAAACGCTAAAATTTCGTTTCGGTTTGGAGAAAATAACCGTCAAATATAATACAACAATAAACCGTTTTCCAACTTTTTTGCGTTACCTTCTTGTTAATGCATCCGTCGAAATAATAGTAAACAAATAAAATAAAATAGAATTTCGGCGCTCATTTGCGTGCGTCGATGAAAGATTTAACATTATCTATCGAAGACTGCACGCCACAATGCTAATAATTATGTGTTTCTCAAATTTTGCGTGCCCTTGAATATGAAATACTTAAAGTAAAGAAAAATTTTTAAGAACATATGTAAATCATATACGAATTTTATTATCATATTTTCCTTTGTCATTTTCAATCATATATAATATTTTTCACAAAAACAGAAAATAGGGTATATAGTTCATGTAACTGAAAAGTATCGTAAGTGTCGAAGATTATTTTTCACCATTATAAGATATTACCATGATAAGATACGTATCATACTGGTTATACTAAATAGACGGTGTTAACCAGACAAAGGATATAAAGAGAGAAATGATTTGTAACGTAAGCAATATAAATTTATAATTCATAAATGAATTTACGGAGTCGTTTAACACTTGTACATATTTACTATTGAATTACACAATGCATAGAAATAACAGCTGTTGCTATACACATCATAGAAAGTAGAATTTTTAATAATACATTATGGGTATTTTGAACATTTGAATGTAAGATAAGTATTTTATCATATGCTAGGTAACCATACATAGAAAATACAAAAATAATAATCTGAATTATTTAAAGCAACGCAAGGACAATACCTACAAAATTTTATGTTACTTACAGTAATTGGAAAACGCCTTTCAGTGACCTGACAATTATAGATAATTGTTTTTATTTTACTCTAAGTTGTAATTAAAAATATGCACAACTCTATTCAAACTAATAGGAACAATACTCAAAGAATCATTAATTAGAATTATTAGCTATAGAAAACAATAGACATATTTTAAAATAGAAAATGACAACATAAATACTTGCACAATTATTGTAAATACTAACTTTAAAATTGGAAAAAACATTTTATATGACAAAAACATGTCGTCGTTTAATACTAGTTACACATGATGCAATTTGGTTCGCAAAACTTTAATATAAAGCACGGGAGATTTATGCAAATCGCTGTTTCTCGCTATGAAAGTGGCGATTTAGTAACAAAGGCTCCGGGAAATGTAGGTTAACGAGAGTAATATTAGACCGTACAAGTTAGACGTAATATCCAGTTAATCTCGAACCGTTGCCCTCGTTGTATACGTATACATGTAATATTTGCATAGGGTCACGTGTTATTAAATAATACCTATAAATCTCCGAGCAAAACAATCTTGTGATTCACTTGTAATTGGAAGTAATATTTTAAATATAGTTAATCTTGCACAGTTTAAAGTATGCTTGGATGAACATCTCGAGAAAAATTAATTCTCAGAGAATTGTGACAACTCTTTTAACCTTTAAAACGCATTGACATCAAGAAAATGTAAGGACAGTGTCATGTAAATACCACGATAATATTTGTATTGTTATCTAATTAACTAAGGGCTTTTCTTAAGGCTTGATGCTATTTCTATCATTCTAATTTTATTGTTACAAGGGTAGCCGTAGTACACCATTACAGACAATATTTTTTATTTCTGTTTCGAAAGAATAATTGCATCCTTCAATTAATAACGTTTTTCATATTTTTAAAGTAGCTCGTGCGGCCTGTCACGTACATATACAGGGTGGGGCAGTAACTATTAGCACCTCAGATATCTTGGAAACTATAAGTTTCACAGAAATATTTGCTAAAGTAAATTGCACAGTACGAAGGGCGCTATTGGGTGGCGATAATAGTTTTTTAGCAGGTAGAGGTACTTCGGACATTTCAAGGTCACATTCATTTTTTTAAATGGATCGGTATGTTTTTGCTTCCGTATCACGATAGAGGATCTTAAAACGAGTTCAACGACCTATTACACAAGGTCATTGAAGGTCATAGAAAGTAGAGAAAGGCGATAATACTTACGGTTTTGGTAGTAAATGAAACATGTTTATAGTAGGTGTTCGAAATGATGACCATCACTGTCAATGCACCGTTGGATTCTTTTTACGATTGATTGACTTGCAAGTCTTACAGCGTCAGAAATTATTGATGCACAGGCTGCAATAATTCCCCACAGAAAGAAATCTAAAGGTGTTATGTCTGATGAACGAGCTGCCCACGATATTGGATTCGAAATTTTTCATCGAGTTCCCTTCGCGCAATCGATGAATAATATGCTGGGCATCCATCATGTTGATACCACATGGTTTGTCGTGTAAATAAAGGTAACTCTTCTAGCAAAAGACCCAATGTATCCTTAATAAAATTAGCATAGACGTTGCCATTCAAATTTCCATTGATAAAATAAGGTCCAATAATTTGATCACCTATGATACCGCGCCATACATTCACAGACCATTGTTTTTGATGTTCAACCTGTCGCAGCCAATGTGGATTTTCCGCTGCCCATAAATGCATGTTATGCAAATTAACATTCCCGTGATTTGTGAATGTTGCTTGATCAGTAAATAAGACGGTATTAAAAAAAAGCTCATTGTTTTGAATCTGACGTATAGCCCATCGACAAAACTCAACGCGATTCATGAAGTCGTTCCCATGCAATTCTTGGTGAAGACTAACGTGATACGGATAAAATTTGTGACGGTGCAAATTCTATGACCTTCAATGACCTTGTGTAATAGATCGTTGAACTCGTTTTAAGATCCTCTATCGTGATACGGAAGCAAAAACATACCGATCCATTAAAAAAAATGGATGTGACCTTGAAATGTCCGAAGTACCTCCACCTGCAAAAAAACTATTATCGCCACCCAATAGCGCCCTTCGTACTGTGCAATTTACTTTAGCAAACATTTCTGTGAAACTTATAGTTTCCAAGATATCTGAGGTGCTAATAGTTACTGCCCCACTCTGTATATGTAAGATTTATTGGAATTAACTGTTATTTTACGTAAATTAATTGCATATTATATAATAAAATAATAATCATTCTTACCACAGTATGGTCCAATCTTGTAGAATGTAACGAGATCGATTCAATTTTTATTATAAAATTCCGTAAATGTATAACGTATTTTATTTGATATTGAAAGTAATAGATAAATTCTTGTGTACTGGAGTTGTTGAGCGCAGAATCGACCACCCCTCAATTTAACAAATAAATTGAAACAAATTTAACACCTTAACATTTTCTCGTGATGTTATTCGTCGGTTTGCTTCAACCAATATCTTCATTTCGCTTTTGTTGGCTTTAACTGACTTTCCAGAACGTGGGCCACCGATATCAAAATTGCAGGAACGCAATTTTGCAAACCAGTTTTGGCACTGCCATTCTGTTAAAACATCTTCTCCATACGCGTCACACAATTTTATTCTTGCTTGAACAGCATTCTTACATTTTCGATAATAAAAAAGCAAAATATGCCGAAAATACAGCTTCTGATTTTCCATATTTGACGGGACACCAAGGGAACACAATTGCACAGAAACAAACAAAATGTTTTACAAACAAATCTTGAAGTGTCAACTGTGAAAATATATAATGAAAATACAGTTTAGAATAAAGTTGACTGGTTAAAACTACAATTAACGTCTCTGTTGGTAAGAAAACGAAACTTCTTTCCGAACAACCCAATATTTATTGATAGAGAATGCTGTGATATGTTGTAAGACGAAGTGATCTGATTGCTATCGAGTTGTAGTACGAATTCTGATTTCGATTAAGTTATAGCGCGAAGTGTCTTTTTCTCATACCGCAATGTATTAAAGAAAACTCTGACGCCGCGTCCTCCATAAACTTCGCGTAACGGCGAATTTAACAGCATGCTGCTACAGCTATAAACAAGTACGGAATACATAATTAACCTGTACCACCGTGTATCAAAGTCGACGTAAAAAAACCCCGCAGTGAATATTTACTTTAAACTAATTTCTAATTAATTAGAGAAACGGCATTTAAATTTAACAGATACACCTAGTACTTCAGAAATGAAATTTGAATAAAAAATTCGACGTATATTATTAACCGTTTAATTTCGTATTTTTCCTGTCATAAATCTATGTGTTCGAAACACTTATATGAATATGCACTTACCGTACCAGGGCGAGCATCGAAACAACACGAGCGAGTTAGTAATAGCATCGAAGAACGCGGGAAAATGGAAAAGAAAAGAGGGAAACTGCACCGTTGATGTTAAGGCGTTTCAGTCTCCGTGCAGACGCGTAATATGAAAAGATCACGTGATAAAGTTACAGTACCTTTCTTCGCTATCGTCGTCGACACGGTTGTTATCAAAAGTGCCTTACCACCACGACGTTGCTAAAAAAACTAGAAGACATCGGGCAGCGTTATATCGCAGCAAATGTGCATTGTCCCTATGCCGACCGACGAGAAACATCTGCAAAATGTACATCCTTTTAAGTTTTTTTTTCTAAGAAAATAATTCGTGCCTAAAGAAGTTAAATAGAATATTAATGATAAAATATTGGATTATACCAAAGAATTTTTTTATATTGCCTTCAAGAATAACTTCACTAACACCTGATGGATTTTCCTAAATCATGAAGCGTCAGCACTGGTAGCTATGCAATTCATTGTTTTCTATGAAAAATTAGTACATGCTTTTTCAGTACTATCTTTAATTTTGAAATTATTATTTACTTCGTACAAAATAATTCGTCCCTAGAGAAGTTAAATAGAAACCACATTAAGGAAGACAATATGGAATTATCTCGAAACATTCTTTTACAACGTTCAAAAGAATCTTTTAAACAAATTATGTACGGCTTTTGACGATACACGCTATGTCTTTATATTTTACTAATATTATGGGTCTACAAATAACATTGATATTATAGAGGCATACAGAACGTCTATCGTTATACACATAATTATAGACTTCCTAAAACGACCTTCCCTTGCTCCATCCGAGTAAACTTTCTGTTACGGCGCGAAATAACAATTAGGGTTTATTATGTGTTTCAGCGTAACAGAAAACTCATAAAGCCAGCGGATGTAGAGTCACGCCCTTCATGAACAGCCAAGTTTTTTACTTACAACCAAGTGCCACCAAGGCGGCTATTTAATTAGTAAATTCACTCAAATATTGCATGGCCCTCTAAATCCAATCATTCTATGACTTTACTACGAGGGTGGTCCCAGAAGTACCCGACCTAATAAAAAAAACACAAGAAAGGGAACAGATATCTTTATTTTTCAACATAATCTCTTTTTAGCTGGGTACACTTTTCCCAGCGGTGTTCAATAGCTTCGATACCCTGTTTATAGTAAGAAAAATAGCCATTAACCACAGACTCCACCTCTTCATTATTGGAAAATCTTTTACTACTGAGTCATTTTTTCAAGTTCGGAAAAGAGAAAATAATCCGAGGGAGCTAAATCTGGCGAATAGGGTGCGTGAGGGAGCAATTCACACTTCAACTTCTGAATTTTGGCCATCGCGATAACGAATGTGTGAACTGGTGCATTGTCTTGGCGAAACAACACTTTCTTTTTCGCCAAATGCCTTCTTTTTCCTTGATTTTGTCACTCAAACGCTGCAGTAAATTCACATAATATTCGCCGTTGATTGTTTTTCCTTTTTCAAGATAATCTAATCAAATAAAAAACTGACGCCATGACCTTGCCTGCAGATGAGACTGTCTTCGCCTTCTTTGAAATTGGTTCTCGCCTTACAGTCCATTGTTTCGACTGTTCCTTCGACTCAGGTTTCATCCATGGTTATGAATCGACGCAAAAACTCGGCTTTATTCCTGTGAAACATCGCCAAACATTCGATTGAAACATCCTCGCGACGTTGTTTTTGTTCGATTGTGAGCAAGCGCAGCACCCATCTTGCGCACAGCTTTCTCATATCCAAATTTTCAGTAAATATGCGTTATATAGTGAGGGGGATAGGGGGTAAAATGACCATCCACCAAGCTACTCCACAATTATTAACTGTTTACTATTTACGCGGGTGATGTGGGTCACATGCAATCACACGTAGGTTAAGAATAATAATTATCTGAACTACAACATGCGTAACAACATCTCTAACCGGACTGTTCTATGACGCGTCTTCATCAGACTGTTCACAGTGACAACGTCTTTACCAGACTGTGTTTCCTTTCTTAACCTCTTCTCCCTATATACACTGCCTTATCTTGATAGCAAAAGGAGAGAAAAAGAGATAGGACAGAAAGACGGAAAAACGAAACTGGAAAATATTTAGCGTAGGGAAAGTTTAGCTAGTGAAAGAGAGTAATAAAAGTCAAGAGGCTCGCCGGGTCCGGATCGAGGTGGTCCGAGGCCCAGGCGAAACCTTGAAGGAAAACAGGCGCCTCGTACGGTTCGGGTCGCCAAATGTTTAACAGGACGACCAGGCTCGCACGAGACCCTGGAAAAATGGAAAAATAGAAAGCTTAAAACTAGCCGTACATTCCATTCCCATTCATACTCTGGCAAGGGCGTAGTGGCTATACAATGGCCGCTACAATAGCACTTTTTTCAATGCCTACTATGTCTGCAAGCTCGCACACATTCAGTCGACGACCGTCCAATGCCGTTTTGTGGATTTTCTTCACCATTTCCGATGTGGTCACTTCATTTGGTCGACCACTGCGGTGTTCGTCTTGGCAGCTCGTACGGCCTCGTTTAAAATCTGCCACGCAATATTTTATTGTTGTAAATGAAGGCGAAGACTTCTCTAAAGTGGAATCTAGTTCAATTTTGATATTGGTTGGACTGAGACTTTTCAAATGAAAATATTGTATCACATAACGATGACCAATTTTTTCCATGTTTACAAATTCACTGAGAACGTTCACTATTAATGGCTGTCAAACAAATACTAATCAATGTAGCGTCTTCAAACTTGAAACTTAAGCTTTGTAAGGTTGGTACTTCCGACCATAGTCACTTTTTTATAAACAATAACCACTATCTATACCACAGGCCGAGTACTTCGAAAACTGGTGTCAGATGTCTTATGGCATCTTTGACTCAAATTATTTAAATGGATTTACTTTAAGTTCTTAAAAGATATTAAAATTCACATTGTAATTACGGAGTTGCATAAAAATAAGAATGTCGAAAATGGTAATTATAAAGAAAGCTATATACTGATGCAACGAACGTTTCGAATAAATTTTATATAACCTACGGTTTTTTATAGTGTATAACTATAAATAACTAGTGTATAATACTAATTGGATGTGGTGACAGTACACTGATCCTTTCCTCAATTAATGATTATGATCAAAATTCAAGAGTGTCGCAAAATGTGATACTTCTAACCGCATATTTCACGTACCTGTTGTACATCTGTAGACTGGTGTGTCAAAAGAATCGGAAACAGATACTATTTCACAACACGTGTATTGTCAGTAATTACAAAAGACGATTGGAAAATAAGAAATGCGGCTATCTGGTTCGTTTGTCTTTCAGGTTTCCATTGTTAACTGATTGCCACGGTCTCAGGCGAAGAGATCGACAAAGGATTGACATTGTTGTCAGTTTAATTCTTGCGTTACCGCTATATATTGTTATGAAATAAGTATTATGTAATTGGTCTCGAAATTGTATATCGACCACGTTTTGCACATTTTATGGCCAGGCATGCTCTATAGAAATAAGAATGTTACAATTTTTTTGGCCAGAATACCGAATTGTTTGGTCCGCGGATACTGTTAGTAATTTATTGTTGGATCGTTTTTATGAATTTAAATAATTGCAGTTCATGCTTACTGTTTAAATATCGCGTTAATTCGACAATCGAAAAACGTCGGTTAAACCATCGCGTGATCGAGAGAAAAACGGACCATTTCTTGTACGGTGTTGTTCCTTGTTTACGCGACATTCCAGAGGCTTCCCTGAGGCGTAATACGTTACGGGAACAATACCGCATAGAAAAACTCCGTATTTACATTCGATAACAGTTCCGCGATCGGCCCAGTAACGGTTCCAAGAGAACAGGTGTTACTACGCCGAAACGAAGAGAGGATTCAAAATTAATAAGAGACAGACAGCTTAGACCAGACAGCGCCACGAGATGAAAATTTCCCCTCCCTCGTGGCCACGGTTAAGCAGGTATGTCTCAGGTGCACTCGCTATTTGGTTCTCGACGAGAGCGGACCTCATCGTCGACCTCGTCTGAAGTCGGAGACCGATTCTCGACAAGTTAGTTTTGTCTAACCTGTCGTAGAATCATGTGAACAAAGTTGCTCGGAATTGAGACTGCAGCGGATTTAAATAATCCTGCCCTTGAGTCAAAATATTCCGGCCATACGTTCACATGCAGAAATCGGTCACCGCGACGAACGAACCATTTTGGAAAGAAACAAAATCCAACTGATTTTCTTTCCACTTCGCTCAAAAAGCAACCGATGGCTAAAAAGTACCAAATTTACACTTTTATAGTGATTGGTTACCGTCATCGGTGCTGAATAAACACGTATTGCTGTAATCAGTGGTCGTGTAGAAGTGGAAATGAATAAAAATCAGCGTGATTATCTTTCCAAAGATTTAACCCGCAATCGGTGGCTGAGCATAATCAAATTTACACTTAAATAGTGCTTGATTATCGCCACCGTTGCGACGAAGAACACGGATTGCTGTAATCAGTGGTCGTGTTCGAGAACCGAGAGAATTTCTTGATTCTCTGCTTGGCTATTGCACGGTTCAAAGACCCAATCTATAGGGCACCTTTGTTGCATTCTCCCTGGGTTGGGTTCGTCATTTTCCAGGGTCGAAACAAAAGTTTGGGATAACACCCGATAGGGGCCTTATTTGGCATTCTCCCTGGGTAAATATCTCGGCTGGTTTCGACCTGCTCGAGCGTGGGTTCCAGATCGTCAGTGGGTACGGACACTCGACGTAGAACTACGTTCAAAGGGCACCGTGGTGTTAGAACCTTAATAATCAGTCGCTTCTGCGCAGTTAAGGCTCTGCATCACACCGGTCCCGTACGGACCAGGGAACGGCGAGGGACCGCGGAGTTGACAACCTTTGGAGCCTTACAACCTCCACTTGTTGTCCTCTCCTGCAAAAACCAAGCCTGCAGCAGTGGGAAGCTCGAGATTAGAATCTCGTCTTCCCCATCTGCAATTCAACGTTTCCAAAATCTGAAACGTTGAAATAATAATACAGTCCACTAACACAGTTGTGTATCGCTGTGTAAGAATCCCGCTCCTGTTTACCGTAAACGGAAGAAGGAGCGCGTGGATTAGAGCGAGTCAGACAACGCACCGAGCGTTGTCAGGTATTAACCGCCGGATTTCGGTATTTCTTTTGATTACAGAAGACCGAGACGAGAGCCGTAGGGACCGCGGCGGCGCAGGTTTTTTTTCCCGAGCCATCAGCTCGGGGTTTTTTCCTGCAATTTTTTAAATAATAAATAAATTTAATTTCGATTATTTTAATTTCCTTCATTTTTAGTTTATTTTCAATTTTATTTTGTTTAAATAAACGGCCTGTGTCCGGTGGACCAGGCGAAGGAAATTTTTAAATGTACAATTCACTTTCCCACACAATTCCAATCCCTCGAAATTCGGACACCCCGTTAAAGGGTGAGAGATCGGGTCAGGGGAGAAAACCGCCCACCAGATCGACTCGCACCTATTTTAACACTTACGCTTCTAGGATGCCCACAAGAAGCGTCGATATAAATTTCTGAAGCACGCATAACGACCGTGTCCTTTTAATACTGTTCTACGATCTTGGAAATTTCTTCTCCTTAGCGTGGACAAAAAAGTCTACTGTAACGTATGAATTTACTGCCGCAATGCAATCTATGAAATGTAATATCGGCAATACACTACTGTTTGTGAACAGCTCGCGGCTGTGCGCGCTAGCACTGTGGAGACTTTCGTGAAGAGCGATCACTGTTTACTCGGGAAGCGGTACATTGAGTGCCGGAAATACACGTATTCACGAACAGTTCACGAGTAACTTGTGAACAGCTAGCGGCTGAGCTCGCTAGCAGTGTGGAGACTTTCGCGAACAGCGAACAGCTCGCGAACAGCAGCGAACACTGTCCGCTCGAGGAGCGGAACATCAAAAGGACTGTTCACGAACTCGAAGCGCGTCTGGGTGCATTTTATGGAACTTGTCGTGTACGTCACGTCAATACTGAAACACAGTATTGTCTCTATAGAAGCGATGCTCTCGGGGCTCAACGCTCGACTATATCGTGGACGAGAAACGATTCTTGATATTTTGTTGACGCCTACTGGAAGCGGCGAGTGTAGAAAAGAACAGCGAGCATATGACAAAAAGGGACTGGACGCCCGAGTATCGTCGAATTTGCTATCGCTTCCTTTGCTTCGGGCCGGCTGTAGCGAAATACAGGCGATGTTTATGCGAGCCTATACGAAATCGGTGTTCTAATTCCGAATCCTACCACTCTTGGTAGAGGTCGCAGAATGAAATACTGATTCTGTATAGGCTCCTGTAAACATCGCCTGTGTTTCGATACAGGCGACGTGGAGTCACTTGAGCGATGCATGCCTTTGGTCGCTTATTGCGTTAGTAAATAGGATCTAAATTGTATATCGTATTTGGTGTCATTTTAATCAGAAAAGTGTCAGGAATATGTTGATGAGGTTTGAATAAAGGAAGAACAAAAATAAAGATAAATTTCGTTGTTGATTTATTATTGTATATGTACTAGTTAAATCGTATCATAACTTCAGTACATATATGTATGTATAGCTCGTTTACTGCAATAGTGGTATGACTCAAAAAGATACAACTTGTGAATTTAAACTGTTTAACCGATTTATTTTACTCTGAGTTATCTCACGATTTCAGCAAATAAATGATAGGTAAATTAAATTACAATTCCTTTTTTCAGATGAGGATACACTTTAAGGAAAGGACAAATGTATATTATAATTTATGAAAAACAATAATAGAAATTATGTTGTACTTGATCTTAGTTAAAGCAGAAAACTGTCACAGACATGTTAAAAGTTTCAAAACAAGAAAAGGAAAAATAAAAAATTTGTATTATTGCACTAGTGTTGCCTTAATAATTTGAACCCGATCGTATGACAATGTTCGACGACCTACCATCAAGCGCGCCGCTATCTTGGGGAACTGCCCATAGGAAGGCTGGTCCAGCGAGTGCTGGGTTCTAACAGTACGCAGTGGGGATACGATATTTGCCTATATCGTGGACGAGTTCTGAGCTTATATAGAGAAAATACTGTATATGGCTGCTATCCCCATCACTCCGCTAGATGCTAAGGAAGTTCGTCATTTGTAGTGTCGACGTCGATGCACTCAATTATGTCAAATCTGGCCACACTGAGTCCAGGGGCCGACGCGCGCGGTAGAAAATCCCCGGAGTTGACAAACATGACACCCTCCGCCTTGGACGCCAAACTACATTGGCTTCGTTGCACCCCCGCCACAAAAACTCTTGGTGGAAGGGGGTGCAAAAGTCAACGTCTTAGAAAATGGCGGAACGCTAGAACACTTCGTATTTCGACACAGAACACTTGGCCTTTAGTAACCGAACACATCGCTTCGAGTATTTGAACACTTGGTCTTTAGACATCAAACTTAGCTTTTAAAAATTGTACACATTGCTCTTAGAATTCAAACACTTCGTCTATAAACTCGGCCACGTCTATTGTAACTTGTTGAGTTTAAATAAACATAGTAAAAACCAATTCGTTTCGTTTAGTCTCCTGGAAAACAGGGATGGTTCTTCGAATTTAGTCTTAGTAGCCGGCATACCTCGTGCAAATTTACAATATCCGAAGCAGTTCAAATCGTCCGTTCTTTTTTCATGTGCTTTCTATTATTTATACGTGGTTACAGTTCTGTAAGCAATGCTACTTTACGGGATCTTGATGTGAAGAACATCATAAGGACAACTTCGATTTGTGGTGCTGCTTCGTTTCGGTGTAGGCTGCCCGTGAGAATCTCGTAGGAGGGCAAAAAAGGAAAGGAGGGGGCGTGTTTCGTCCGGGCCTGCTGAGGCTTTCTAGCAGGCCCAGCCTTAGACGACTAGGATATTGGAAAGTGTCGTTCGAGGATTGTATATATAGCAACCGAGGGGTCGGTCGAGCGCTTGTGAGAGCGCGACCCCTCTGGTGGCGAGCATGAGAGGTGACGCAACATTACCACTGCGAATTTATTGCTCTCCTGGAAACGACGGCCTCGATAGGTAGATTTTGTCAGGACGAGCGATTGAGTGAACGAAAGGCCACCTTAAGAGAGAGATTACGAAAGAGCTATTGCTAGTACCGATTTTTAGACACGTTTGTCCTGGGCGCTGCCTCCTTCGTCCTACGCTGCATGCGGTCTGGCGTTTCCTATGAATTCTCGAGCTGCTCCTTAGTTGTCCTATTCACCGTCCGGGTCACCAATTTTGTGGCGCTGCTTCGCTTCGGTGCGGTTTGGTTTGCTCGTGAGAATCGTAGGAGGCGTGAAAAGAGAAGGAAGAGGCGCGTTTCGTCCGGGCCTGCTAGTGGACTCATTAGTAAGGACTTTCTAGCAGGCCCTGCTTTAGACGACTGGGATATTGGGAAGTCGTTCGAAGAGTATATCTATAGCAACTGAGGGGTCGGTCGAGCGCTTGTGAAAGGCGACCCCTCTGGTGGCAAGCATGGGAGGCGACGCCACAGATTCAATAAATCAATTGTTATTATAGATATTATCAATGAATCAATTACTATTATTGTTATACCCTAAATTAGTTCGAAATATACGAGGTTTAAAACTAATGTGAACAGGATTCAAAGGAATCAAATTTAGGCAAATTTCATTCTCGAATAACGAATAAAAATGTTAGATTTACCCGTAAACTAACTTTTGTGTTGGTTTTTCTCTTCTAAAAGAGAAAGTTTTCTTTATGCGACAAAAACCATCGACGCGTATGTTTCGAAATACAAGTCAAGAGGGTGCAGCTGTGTCCCTTCCTTGGCTTGTTTAGACAAAGTATAGGACCGATTGGGTCTGAGGGTACGGGACGAATTTTTCATCACTGACCTATTCATTCTGTATGTTCCTTTGAAAGCGTAAAGAGGTGCCTTCCACGTGTTTAGAAATAAAGCTTAATAAAAGTTATATCAAGAAAATTGTTTTTTTATTCCACCACCTATTTCCAATATTTTGCCCATGGATATGCTTATTTGAATATTGATTTAAAAAATTTATTAATAGATTCTAATTTATGAATGAATTTATGAACGAAACGTACATAGAAGTTAGTTTACGAATCAATCTATTTGTATTCGTCATTCGTGAATAAAACTTGCCTAAGTGTGAAAGGAATCCTTTAAAATAAGGGGTTTGATTTTATAATATATGTATATGGATGTGATTTCGTCACTATTTTTGAGTTTACGAATTTGTCCGTATAAAGTCGATATAAGTCGATTATTTCTGCTATTTGTAATTTTTCATTCAAGTAACCAGAGTTCTTATTCAAATAGGTGAATTTAATCATACATTTAGTCTATTCTTGAGATTATAATAATATTTGAATCTATATATACTTGTAAATTTTATAATTTATAAGGACAATAACTTAATAACGCTTTGTAAATAAATTTTTTATTTGATTAAAGAGTAAGTATTAATACAAAATACATACATAATGAAATATTAATTAGTAGACATACAGGGTATTTAAGATTTTAATAGCCAAACTATTATATAAAATATTTATAAATAAATTATGCGTTAGTTATAAATTTGCAAATCACGTATAATTATTTTGAAAATTGCAAAAAATTATTATTTGTTCATAATGAAGAAACAATTTATGTGAATAATTTTATTGTAAATAAACTGTGAATATATTTGAAAGGCAATAAAAACAATTGGAGAGAGAACAGATCGCTTATAAGGAAAAACGATGGACGTATTTTGACGACGAAGAAATGTGTGTTTAACAAAACCAATTATTATATTTAAACGTGTTATAAATTTATTCCTGTTCCATCTATACCACAATTCGTGTGCAAATTGTAAGTCTATAAGGTACTAATGAAAAAAAAGTTAATGATTTGATTGTAAGACATACACATATACATTTAATGAGTTTGTTAAATTTAAATAGTTATTTCAATGCATTAAATGCATTTTTAACAATAATAATGTCTAAAATACTTTAAGAGTCTACAAATTCATTTCTTTATTGATAAACATTGTGGTAAGAATTTCTGAAAAATTTAGAAGGATACAAATTCTAAAAAGTATTTATAAAGTTTACAAATCAATAAAAATGTATATAAATTATGCGAATAGAAATGTTTCTTTTAGACGATTGTGTGCATTTCTTTAAACATCCGCAGAGTGTGGTAAATTATAAATGAAAGTATGGTAATATTTTTCACATTTTCTAACATTTTATGTCGTAAATGGTATCGTTTCCATTCAAATTTCGAAGGGTTTAAGATTCATTAAATGTTTCAAAGGTGTTTAAATTTTAAGACTGATCAAAACTTGTCGTAACATTCAAGACCATCGGTATACGAATATAGTTCAAGACGATTCGAAACCTACAAGTCTTGGAAGTTTCGAATTTCACGCCCCTCGTTATCTTGTGTATCGTGATTGGAAACCCGCTAAACTAATTACTCTCAGGAAATTGTCGAATCATTAATTGAATATACATGTTAGATATGTGTCACTTAGCTGAAAAAATTGTTTCATGTTAGAAATAAAACGCAATCATTTTCGCAACGCTGAATGTAAGTTGTTCGTTCCTTGAACTTTTTCGTTCCAATAACTACATTCTCCTAACTTATCCATTTATTTCTTTCCTACGATCTAATAATACTTTATCGAATTGGTTGCTTAAGGAATTGTGAAGTTAAAAACTGTGAATATTCAATTTGTGTCTTCAAATGTTCAAACTTATTCCTACGACTATTAAGAATAACTAAATACAAAAAATTTTCGAATTTTAAAGTCCTAGGTGTATAAAAGGATACATATCATAATGGAGTATTTAATTCTATCTTTCAGATTTCAGTTTTTCTTGCATTGAACTACACAGTTGAAGCATAGATACTGAAGCATACAGTGTTCATTATTTTATTAGTTGCAACTACACGAAAAGTTGTAAAAAGTAGCACTTGATTTTTATAAAAATCAACATAGCAGAACTTGTTTTATAAGATAAAACAAAGAACTTGATAAATTCATACCAATTTGAATAGTTCTAATCCAAAAACTAAAATTTACCTATTTTCGAGCGTATACACTTGAATGTATAATCAATTTATCTTAGCCTTTTAGTTATAAATTGAAAAGTATGAACCTTCTTCTACAAAAGTTCTAAAATTTGCAATATTTAATTATCAACATTATCTATTACAAATAAAGGAAACTTCTACCATTAGATAGTATTCTCAAAGATAAAATAAACTGTCGACATTGGTGTATCTATTACTTTACTCAAATCAATTTTAGAATAAATAATAGTGAAACTTATAATCCTAGCAGATTTAGTGACATGATAAAATCAAGAGTCACGTAATTGAATATCATAAAAATTATGATTCTTTTCGCGATCAGATACACGTTTTAAAATACTACACGTCGCTCTATACATCACGGCAATTTCAGAAGACGTGGAAAAAGATGTTTCGGAACTGATATTCCCTTTTAAGACATTTGGCTCATTTAAATGGACATCACGTGCTCTTTTTAATACGATCTTCTCCGCAATATGTGTAGAGTTTTTCAAAATTGGGCACGATGCAATACGAAGCACAGGTATTAATTAGAGACTCAGAACGGTGAATCGTATCTCAATCTTCGATCTTGGCAGCATACGCGGAAACAGGGACAATGCGAGCGAGATGAACGGTTGAGCGAACAAATCGCAATACGAGCCGCACGCATCTCTTGTCCCTTGGATAAAATCTGACCGGTCCCGGCAGACTTCTGGTTTTCCGGGGAGTCCAACACATCGATCACGTGCACGCCTAATAGCAGCACGTGTTGGTGATTACGCTCGAGGGACTGTGGCTAGATCGGGTTTAGGTAATTGCCTGAGCATCGAACTCCCACCACCCGGTCTCTGATCTCCATCTACCGTGCCAGCAAACCCCCAATACACACTAGAATCCCTGCATGTACGACCATCGATGGTATAACTCTGCTACATACGCGATTGATTGGTTAACATGTCTGGCTGGCCTCCAGTCTGGCCTTGATTATCTATCTCTCTACCCTGTCTGCAGCTTACTCACCTCAGTCCACTTTCTCTTACCCTTCTATTCGTGCATACCCCCTACCACGACACGCACCGTATCATTCAAATTGCAGTATTAAACCCCACCGTCCCTCGGTACACCCCTTTCCTAAAAACTGTCCTCCCAAGGCACGATGAAAATCGCGCGCTTCATTGTGGCACCGCGTAATTGAACTAGCACCAGAGCACTGAACGTAGAGTCCTCCTCGTCATTCTATTCGTTCTCGATTCTTCCTTTTATATTAATTTAGCGAAGCACTTCATTCTCGCAATATACCAGTTGTCGCTTTTGCGTCTACTTCAAATAGAATGCTCTAGGAACTACGTAACCTTATTTTGGATATTACGTTCGCTTAATCTTAAATTATACCGAATTTTTTAATACGAGCGATAGAATCGAAATAAAATGAAAACTGCAAAAGATAATCTGAAGCACATTGTTTTATTATGATGTATACCGTTCAGAAATTACCGGATTTATTTTTTTGAATATTATGTGTTCCGTTAAGAAAAAACCTTTATATTTTAACGATATTCTAAAATTTACCTATTCAAAAAAAAAAAACGTTGTTTTAAATGCTTTTTTTTAAAGTCAATAGAATTATAGACACGTTATTTTATAACAAAATTAAATAACTCTTTTGAAAATTTTACGATCCATTCCAAAAGACCATTCTTTTTCCAAGCCAGCTTTTGAAATCGTTATCATTTAGCAAAATCCATGATTAATAGCATTCATACATATAATACCAAACACATTCGAATTCAAATTGTAATTTTAAAAATCACTTTACTATTGTTTGTTTGTATAAATTGTTGTTGTACTGTTGCTTTGCCAAAACTTACATTTAATTGAAAACATTTTCTTTGACAAAGTTTAGTTTACTTTGGACATATTAAAATTATCCAGAAATATCAAAAAGAAAAAACGAAAGGATTTAAAATATTATTTAATACGTTGAAAACTGATACATTGGCAATATGCATTCTTCTAAACAAACGATTCCTCAATGCTACTTGTCTTGAAGTCACTAGCCATCAACGAGCATATCGGGTTCCATACCAATATTCTTTCATTCTACGGCAAATAGCTATGGGCTAACTACCTTCAAAACACTCCCAAAATACGTTGATACTAACGTACGTACAACTATTGCAATTGTTTAGTTAAAAAGAACTTTCGATGAGGCATGTGTGCAAAATCTATGAATGTCAGAGTCTCGATCCAGAAATTATGTGCCATTTGCCAAAAATGTAACTTTATCATATCGAAATATTATATAATTTTGTATTTCATCCTGAATGTTCTTTAACCCTAGAAAGCCCAAGGACCATTTGAAAAATGTTTAAATCAGTTACTTTTCTTATCTTATTTTAAGAAATGTCATTCTTATATAGTTATGAATTTTGAATAAAGAATTTAATAAAATTAATGTAAACATTGCATTCCTATTTCTGATATTTAAAATTATTAACATATTCTTAAAATATGTCTTTTTGAATGTCGTCTTTTAATTCTAAATATAGGTGGGTTCAGGAAATCCCATCTCAGTCTCCCACGTAACAATTCTATCTTCAGTATTTCTAGAGTTAATCTTGAAAGTGGAAATAATAATAAAATTTGATACAAATTTTTATTGCTATAAGTTCTGTTAGAGTTATGAAGTTATGGGTTGTAATATTATATTTTAGTTGTGATACAATGACCACATTCTCTTCTATTCAACGTTAGAAACGTAAGACAAAGCACTGCGTTTGTTACAATTGGAGACACCCACCAACCGCTTTCTCTCCCACACCCGCGTGTGAATTATAAATATTCTCAACAAGTTCTGAAAGTTAAATATTTAAAAATCAACACTCTCCACACAAAATATTACATTAATATGTGATGAAACATAAAATATTAATATTCACTATGCATGCATAATAGTTAATAATTGATTAAAAATCGCTTAAGCTTCAGAATTTTATTAGAAACATGTTCTCCATACATAGGCTGATGGCTAGGAAATGTAAACGTTTCTTAAAATAACTGTAACTTCGTCAGAAAACATGCTTTTTAATGGGGTTTCATTTATATTGAAAGAAAATAATCATACTTTTTGATGTTACCAAGAATAAATTAGTTTCAAACACCAAGAAATATTCATAATTTGACAGGTCTCTTTTTAAGGAGAAATTTCATCCTTTGGATACCGACAGAAATAAAATCGGGCTCAGGAACAAAAGGTATAAGGTTCGCAATAATTCTTGATGAATATAACCACAATTATTATATTTTGAATTTTACTACTTTTTAGTACTTCTCAAGTGGTTTTAATTCGATGACTAGAGTTTGTAAAATACATCAAATCAAACGATTCGATTAGTAAATTCTTGCGAAACGTTTTGATGACGATGATAAAATACGTGGGCTTGTGTGTGCCGCAGGTTTATTGGGATAGAAAAGTCTTATAGAAGGTAACTGAAAACGGCAAGCAGGAACCCCACGGTGTTTTTCACAAAGGAAAGAGGCTCGACGTCCCTTCCAAGATGCGTTTTATTTTCGGCTCGCAAAGGGAAGCATTTTTCCACGCAGTCTGAACACGTCGCTAGGGTAGGCAGGTGTAGGTGTCTATTAAAGCACAAGAGTGACATAATACTCGCCACTTAAAAAGGGTTGCCGTGTGACCAGACAGCGCAAGGGGTGTCTGGTGTCTCAAGCGCTCCACTTTAGGATGTACCATCTACATCCCTGGGGTCTTCCCTTACGCGTTGCGTTAAGACAAATGCTTGCCCTGAAGCACACACATACATATGCATGCAGCATCTGCATGTATCAGAGCATGTGTACCTGATTCAATACTCCGGAATCAGCGTGGAATCGATCGGCCGTTAACTTAATCGAACGACTTCGATTAGTCAGGAAATCGGCCGAGTATCATTTATTGTTGGTTTATTCATTTAAGGAGCTATTATTCTGGTCTAGAATGATCATTTTTTAAAATATTCAGGATTTTTTTTAACTAGGAATACTGAATAACAGTGAAAGTTACTCCCTATTGCATGCCATCTACATATATACCTAGGCAAAAGAAATTTGCCAAATGTACTTTAACTTATGCGAATAAAATATCTCATATGTATATTTTTTTATGCAGTATTTGAGGTAAAAGCATTATAGGCAAAGCAGTCCAAACAATCCAAAAAAATCTCCTTGACTTACAATGAGTCGGCAACAAACCCTTCCTCAGTCCCACCGGACCGTATTAACCGGAAGTACGGTCACAATACTTTCTAACAGGATTTAGATTTAGATTTAGAAGAGCTTGTGGATGAATTTAATGTAATTGTGGCTAATATTGCAATTTCATTTGCCTCATTCGTCACTGTTTCATTATGAATTTCCTTTTTGTGTGATAACTTTCCTGTATGGTGAAATTTTTTAAAAACATTATCAAAAGTATGACGTAGATGAATGATTTCTTTGAGGAAGTCTATTGGCGTATAATCTTTCTGAATGTGTAGCACTTTTCCCAACTTTCAAATAAATTGATAACACGTCTATCTTTTCTTCGTTAGAATACTTCATTATGAAATGATAATTCACTGTACCAGGATAAATATCTAAGAGGGACTAAATTCTACATGAGAACAATAGTTGAACTATTCTCAAATGTTTACATTTCATAATGCCGTTGAATAAAATTGCACACAAAGCTGGTATTAAGTAAAAGGGCAAGTGTTATCGATGCAGAAAGTGTCGTGTAATGTAAATAATTATGTCAGGATTTCTTAACAATATTACAATTAAAATGTCTTGTACACTAATGATTTGTTAACATAAATAGGTTAATACCTTTTTGTAAAGAATATCAAGGTGCATCAACTGATGCAATAAAAAATATATGATTTCATTTAAAAAAAACGTTAATGGCCTTCATATGTTCTTTACACGTCCACCTATAAGAAAACTAGTACATATTACCAGAATGTGCCCCCTCTCGAAACCATTCAACTTCATGTGAAACACTTTTCGCTACGCGTAATAATAATGACGTAAATCTAGATGGCAATATGTGGTAACCCACCCTATCTATTATGCCTGTATGGTAAGTATAAAAGGTCTTGCTTTTGTTCAAAGAGAATACATGAGTCTTGGAATCGCCTAGTGTTTGACGCTGTCATATTGCAACAAGATGTACTTTGTGAAACAATTCCCACTCCTTCAGGATTGAGAGACGCTTGTTCGTACCCGCTTCATGATGGAACTGTAGGAATTTCCAAAAGTTGTTCAAATTTTTTAGAAAAAGATCCTGATTTTGTAAAGGTATTTGAAATAACAACTTATTCAAAGGTATTAAAGACACAATTAAATGCGGTGTAAAGTTGACAGAAGAATACAATAATATTTTATTGCGAAATAAGGATGAGAAATAATTAATTTTAGATATTGTATCGGAATGTCGGAAGAGATACCCTGATGTAAACAAGTCCACTACAAAATAAATCTGTAACCGTTCATATTTTAATGAAATAACGTGTTTGAAATCAGTGAAAGTGTTTTTATTTTTTATTCTTTCATAATATTCTCTTTCCTCACTTCCAAGCGCTTATCTCTACTCAAGTACTCAGCGTGACGATTAAGTATAAGTAGCAAAATATCTCCGTCGTTAATAAATATATAAAATGATTTCTTAAATAAAATTTGCAGGGTTTAAAGAGACAAATGTAATAGAAGCAAAAAAGAATTTTTCAAGATTACTTTTTCGAAATTTCAAGGTTATAAAGGTTTTTTTTAAATGAAACCATATATTTCTTTTACTACATTCTTATAGATATAAAACCATGATAATAAAACAATGATGCGATATTGTATACAAATGTTAATTTTTGAAAATTTCAGAATTTTCAAATTAATTTGCCACTACTTTCGATTATCGATCGACTACAAATTTTAAACGAAATTGTTCCTCACCAAATGTCACAATTCGAAAGAGATTGATGAGTCGAAAGAAAAAAAATTTTTATCAAGAGTAGCAAATGTCCACCCTAGTTTAATATAGGTACATGCGAAATACGTTCATATGTACGAAAGCTGAAATATCCGTAAATTGTCCTTATCTATACAAAAATATATTTTCCTTGAACTATCCAATATAATTATAGCTTTTCGTTCTTCGTTTCCACTATATTTAACCCGA
This sequence comes from Colletes latitarsis, assembly GCF_051014445.1. Taxonomy (NCBI): domain Eukaryota; kingdom Metazoa; phylum Arthropoda; class Insecta; order Hymenoptera; family Colletidae; genus Colletes; species Colletes latitarsis. Next base: position 4,033,400 of record NC_135139.1, on the reverse strand, counting down.
AAAAGAACTACATTGTTTAAATTTATATGAAAATTTTATGTATACTTGAAATGCTTGAATCGATTTATGTTAAGAAGTGTACTAATTGATGCAACTCGTTGTTCCTTATTCAAAAGTACTAAACCACTTATGGCGAAAAAATCATTGGTTTAGAAGATATTTTATTTCTAATATTAAGTATGTCTGTATAAAAATTAAAGGTGTATATTTGAATACCCAACATTAAGAAAGAGTGATGAAGAATCACCAATTATAAACCGTTATTTAACCTTACAATATGTAGTAATGTGTGCTCGTTGTTATATCCGAACAGATAAAATTATGCATTATGTTTGGAATGAAAGTAAGTAAAGATTTTTGTGTTTCAGATGCAAAATTTCCACAAGACCTGTACCCATACGATGAAATTCAACTGGTTTCCGGATGTTCCCGTCCTCTCGAGACGTTTCATTTCGAGGATGAAAAGCATCCACGGATTATCTTTACAAAATACGCAGGGATTCTGCGTTTCTACGGAGGCGGCTTGATCCCCCAGAAACGTGAAATACAATTTTATGTCTCACTTTTTGAAGAAAGATACGCGGTAACCCCTTTACTAGACGAAGATACGTTGACACGGTTGAAAGAAGAAGAAGAATGTGATAGAAGGAGAGAACAGGAAGGCGCGAAGTGAAAAGTAGAGAGAAAATGTCTGCTCCTTTCTGCGATGTGTGACCCTACCTCGAAGCCTAACCAACTCCGCATAGGTTAGGCCACCTCAAAGGGTGAAAATGTACTATAGATATATTTACAAATACAGGGTGTCTTGTGAGTATAATACTTGCGTTATATATGTATATATATATTTAATATGTATATCATCTGATCACCTAATATATTTCCGTTGCAGGTTCATCAGTTTTTGTGACACCTTCAATGTCTGCTAGACTCTCGAAATCCAAGTTTAGTCGAAGCATCTTGCTGCTTGGTTACGAAAGTGTAGATGTTCAATGGTAATCGTTGGGTATGGCATGGCACACGTAGTCCCTTTAGAATCATTGAACATACGCATTTTCAGCGGTGCAAGGTTTTTCCTTACATTCGAACACCTGAATGGATTCTGGTAGGATCGTCAAAATGTGACAAGTCCCTCGTCATGTTGTCTAAAAATAAATAAATAAATATATATATTTAGAAATACAGTGATATAAACAATCAGCGAATACTTATTAAATTCCTTTTTACATTTTTAAATTAATAACGTTTCTATTCGTAAGTAACTCGGAACAATCGTGGTACATGTACACATAACACTCACGAATAACACAATCGCGGGGCGTGTTTAATTAATTGCATAGTGGTTAATGCCTGAAAGGATTATTTGTGGACACTTGCGGACACTGGACAATCGTGGGGCGTGTATTATGGTGTGTGGGTGATATTTGTGCACAACGTTGTGGTATTGAAAGTGGCATTTACTTATTAAGTGACAAAGACAAACTGACGCATGCCCTCTTTCTCGATTCTCCGAAGCTGCCCGAAGTAATTGCGGACTGCCTCGTGGGAGTCGAGAGAGAAAGGCTCACATTTGCCTTCTCGCTCTTAACAACTGAAATCCGACCTCCCGTCTACGGCATACGATTTGGAATCTCGAGTCGAGATTCTCGACTGCCCACGCATTTTTACTTTCCGACCTATGTATAGGCGCACATAAACAAAGTACCCATAATGAAAAAAAATTTTGTAAAATTTATTTTACGGAAATACACGTTTTAAGACCCCCTGATTATATTTTAATTATTGAAAAAAAAGAAATTTTTTTTTTTATTATTCCTATGTATGCGCGTGCATATGTATATTATTAATACGATTTTTCAAAATCAAAATACTTTTAGATTGAAAATTAATAAATTAAAATGAGAGTCCACTCTTTGCCAGTATTGTGCAGACTGTAATATTTTTCAATAAGAGGAGTTCTTATTTTTATAACATAAACAAAATAGTAGAATTTATAGTTGCAGAAATTAATTAATAATGATTTTCCTCGATATGTTTTGAGATAACCATATCAATTTGATATGACGAACTAAATATTATGTTTGATTGGGCTTAACATTGTATAAAAAAATAATTGTATCGATCCATCAAAATTAATAATGTGCACCACCAAACCGTTTAGAAACAAAAGAAAAGTGTTCCCGTTTGCCAATTTAATACAAAGTATGGGTTGGATTTAAAATTTTAAAAGGACATAGTCAAATATTTTTAAAGGTACAAAACATACCGTTTCATTTTAGAACAGTAACATGAGTTAGCAGGTAATGTTATAAAACTATTTTACCTAGTTATATCCCTTTTTACCGGAAGTACAAGGTAAAAAGTACGAGGTACAAGGTATGACTATCCGAAAATCGCTCACATCTTATCAATGTAAATAAAGCGGCCTTTCATTAAATGTACGTGGTGCTTGAAATTTTTATGTTTTGACTGTTTTTACGAAAAGTACCATCCAGATTCATGTACTTCGTACATTGAAAATAACATATGTTAAATGTAATTGGTTAAATTTAACTTTAAAAAAAAATATTCGAAGGTCATACAAAAATATAATGTCACATTTTGTGTACGATTAAAATATGATTGAAAAAATAAAAAAAAAATTTGTTCTGCCAGGCTTCGAACCTGCGAGCAAAAGAAGCTCGAACTTACAGGTAAACACCTCATCACTTACGCCACGCCGATTAGTTGTAAATTTAGTTCTATTTCTGAAGATATATACGTGTAATAACCTAACCCAAAACCGGGTACCATTCCAACTTTTCCTTGTTAGAACCGAGTTTTCAATTTGTCTTAGCGAAAATCGCAGCTGATTAAGCTACTTACCTGTTTTCATTTACCAAACATTTATTTCTCAATTAACCCTTTACGAGTAAGACCATTTTGCACATTATTCTAAAACATTTGTGGTATTCGTTTTCAATGCGATTTAAGTAAGCATATAATGTATAAGATTTCATTTAAGTTTTTCTTTTCTAGAGAAGATAGAGAAAAAGTTTATTTAATTTTTTTTATATAAAATTGAATTCTTCCCAAGATTTATATGAAACATTTAAAAGATCTTTTGTAAATTACGCCTATGTATCGGAACAACTATAAAACAAGAGGTATATTCATTATTATCCATGGTTTGATTATAGTCAAAGTCTAACCGGACTTTGAAATGAGAACATAAAACTTAAATGTAAAGTTCCATTTAAATTCATTCAGTCATTTGTACTCAAACGTATTAATAATAAACATATGTACGCTCATACATAGGAATAATAAAAAAAAAATTTCTTTTTTTTCAATAATTAAAATGTGATCAGGGGGCCTTAAAACGTGTATTTCCGTAAAATAAATTTTACAAAATTTTTTTTCATTATGGGTACTTTGCTTATGTGCGCCTATAGATAGGTCGGAAAGTAAAAATGCCTGGGCAGTCGAGAATCTCGGCTCGAGATTCCAAATCGTATGCCGTAGACGGGAGGTCGGATTTCAGTTGTTAAGAGCGAGAAGGCAAATGTGAGCCTTTCTCTCTCGACTCCCACGAGGCGGACCGAAATTACTTTGGGCAGCTTCGGAATAATCAAGAAAGGGGGCATGTGTCAGTTTGCCTTTGTCGACTTTCCGAAACTCTACGAGCTCACGTACGCGTGATCTGGTATGTGTGAGTAGGGCACCGGGTGCTGAATTTGGCATCTCTGGTAACGAAGTCTCTATCAACTAATTGGTATTCTTGATTTTCGTCTTATTTTGGCCCTTAGAATAAATTTTTCCCAGGGGTGGCCGAACACCCTATATACCCAGTCGTACGCGAAACCTGCTGCGAGAGCGGTTAGCGGCGCGGCGCCGCGTCGCGGTCACCGTCGAAGTTGCCCGCGTGCGGCCGGGGCTGGTGGATGGTGGATCGCGGCGCTGATGAATGACTCGTTACACGGTACCAAACTAATTATTCAACGCGAACACGATCGTCATTAGCACTCAGGGATTCAGGCACCCTTAAATGCGGTACGCCAAAGATATTGGCCTATAGATGGTAAAAATACAACGAAACGAATTATCTACAGATGCATGCGTTGTTACAAGGCAAATCCAAAAATGCCAAATTATTTAATGGGTAGTTTACCTAGTGCCCGAATAACGCAAGCCCGACCCTTTCTAAATGTCGGTGTCGACTATTGCGGACCCTTCTTTATAAAGAAAAAGAAGGAACGCAATAGAGTAGGGGTAACGGCCTATGTAGTTGTTTTCGTATGTTTCGTCACAAAAGCTATTCATTTGGAGCTTGATACGGATTTAACGACTGAAACTTGTTTAGGAGCAATAAAACATTTCTTTGCAAGAAGAGGAAAGACAAAAAATATTTATTCATATAACGGAACAAAGTTTGTAGGAGCAAAAAGTGAAATATTAGCATTACAGACATTCGTATCATCTCATAAATTCAAAAAAACGATACAAGAATTTGCAGTTGTACAAAATATAAAGTGGCATTTCACGCCACCTAGATTCCCGCACTTTGGGGGTGTCGCATTGCGAGCCCTGCGTTATGACCGCCAAACAACATACGATCCCAAACTCTGAAATATCCTTTTACAACTGTCATATACCAAAATTTGTTCTTTCCATACCTCCGTACCAGATGTCAAGCAGTTGCACGTCAAGCCCGTTTACAAACGATTTTTCCAGCAATTAGGACTCGAGATTTATGGCGCGCCACGGGCAATCTTCGAAGATACAATAGCACTTTCGCGCGACCACCGACACATCCCAAAACAGAAAATTTTGATACAAATTTGTCATCAATCAGCATTTTTCGTACATTAGTAACCGCTCAATTAGAATTGTATAAAAAGCGATGCTCACTCACAAAATAAGGCATTCTAACAAGAAATTTTCGAATCATCAAAAGCAAACAAGTATACATTTATTTCGAGTTACCACATTGCCTATCCAACATAACCTTAAATACAGTCCACTTTCAAACTTAAAATAGTCACACAAAGTTAATTCGGCGTGTGACGTACTGGTTTAACCTTCCGAGCATTGTCGGTGGAAAACACGTACACGACAGGGGGCTTGTGGGAGGCCGCCATAAAATCCTTTAAACGACATTTTCACAAGACGATAGTTTATTCACGTATGAACAGTTTTATGCTTTTATCACTGAGATCGAAGCCATATTAAATTCCCGTCCTTTGGTTCCACTGTCATCTGATCCTAATGACCTTGTCACGCTACCTCCAGGCCACTTCCTAATCGGTGATACGTTGACTAACTTACCAGAGCATGATTTTGCAGGAATACTAAATAATAGGTTGTCTTCGTGGCAACACATACAAAAGGTTAAAAATCATTTTTGGTCCAGGTGGCACCGAGAATATTTGCAGGAATTACATTCAAGGAGTAAATGGCATCTAAGAGATAATTCACAGATTAAGGAAGGCATTCTAGTTATGATACAGGAGGACAATGTCCCATCAATGCAATGGAGACTGGATAGAAATAGCGCTCTACATCCTGGGACAAAAGGAGGACAAAATTGTACCTGTCGCCACAGTACGAACAATACATGGAACGTACAAACGCAGCATCAAAAACTTGTCTCCCTTACCTATCGTAGATTTTGAGAAGACGAAAACAAGTACCGACTAGACTTAGCTAATTAAGATTCTATACTGCGTTTCAGTAATTTAAATAATAAGTTTTTTTTTCATTCACGGTTCCACATACCAGCACATATGCCATTAAAACCGTCTATAATATTATATTAAGTTAAATTATAGTAATTGTGATAAGATTTTATTAAACATTAGTCAATGGTTAAATTAATACTTCGACATTGCCAATTTGTTAGATTTCGACGCCTTACTTCTCATAATATTGTAACCTTATTCATTTGTTGAACGTAACCGTTCAAGGCGGACGGCATATCGTGATGCAAAATATTTTAAGAACGGGAAATTCTGTTACAAAGAACATTTGAGCCCAACACAGGTAGCTGGCGAAAGGTCGCAGCGATCAAACATTTTTAAGACCACGGCAATCAAGTATTTTCGCGACCAAAATCGTCCCCATAAACCTAGACTTCCTCGACAGCTGCACATCACGCGCTAAGTACCTCAATAAACATTACCTGCTAGTTAACCGACCAAAATTTCTCCAAAATATTTAAACATTCAAGCCACACCGCAAGACCATTCCTGATCCACCCTCGTCACACAACCGACCAATAAGATTCATAATATTCATCCATCTCACCTTTCCACAAAATAACAGCAACCAATCACAACCTTTACTAAATCGATAAGAGTGCAAACCCAACTCCGTCAATCAGATTTCATTCAACGCGCATTCAAAGAGTACATTCTAAGATTCTTATCAGCTACCAGCTTTACCATTTTTGTAAATAAAGTGTTAACGAACAGTGTATTGTCTTTGCTTCTTTAAGCAACCCCTAAAATATTCACACAAATTTATGTAGGCGTGTGAGGTACGCGTCCAAGAAAGCAAACGCGCATTTCGTTACGTGTACAAAACAAGATTTGTTATCCATAATTTGGATTCTGCAAGGAGGATATCGAACTGCTAATTCTGTACCCCAAAACGGTACGAATAGCAGCAAATTTAATTCTTTCAATTTGGAGAAAATAAGAATCAAAGTTTAAAAATAAGGTCCACCCTACTGGACTGCTGGTTGCCAGTTTAACAAAAGAAAACATTCATTGAAAAAAAGAAAAGAAATAAATAACCATGTTCTTCTACTAATGAACATCTACAGTTCGTCATTCTCGCATGCCCGAATCCAAGGTTTCATTTGGTCTGAACCGACCACAGTTGAAAACGGTGTGCGAGTGACCTGAAATCTCTCTGCTAATTTTTTATTTACTCCAGTAGTTTCGTCATGATTTTTTACCATTACGTAATCGTCTTCCCGATATACGGTGTCCGATTTGTGTCGCCGGTCGTATATTTGTTTGGTTTTATCCTGGCTCTGTTTAATGTTGTCATATACCGTGTCCCTGGCCTCACCTAAGTTTGTATCCTTTTCGGTGTATGTGTCGAAGGCAAGTCGTCGTCGGTTGTTGACCTGGCCCAGACGGGTTGTGGAGGAATGAAGGAGACTAGGGAAAGTTTCTATTGATTTACAAAAGGTATTTTTCGTGACGTACTCAACTTGTCCTATCACATAATTTCGCTAATATTAGGGTGAGGACTCGATGATACCTTTGGATTTATCCATTCACTCGTGGTGTTCCAACTGCGACTAAAACGTGGGAAACGCCTTCCCCCTTCAAAAATTGTTCAGACGTCAAACGTACCGTCGCGTTGGGTACTGGCCAAGTAGCCGCGTGAATTTTCTTTTAAATTCTGAGGGGTTGTAAGGCCTTGTAACCGTCGTGGTGCGCGGGTTCCTTGGTCGTCGCTCGCCAAATTAATATTGAGCGACTAGTTAATTGTGCCGGAAGCTGTTTTTTGCGATACAATTGCTATATTACGTTACGATGATTAATGACTGGTTCACGAAACATTGAACCTCGATTTCTGTGAATTCACGAATGTTTGAACTTTTCTAAGATACGATTACTTAGAGGTTTGCGCGATGAGTCGTTCCTGAAACGATGGAATTGAAGATTTTGAAACGTTTACTTCGAGTTTTTAGCAACGACTCTCGAAGTTTCCGGAGCCCGTTTCCTCCTTAGCGCGAACCCCTTCCGAAACGCGATTTTGAGGTTTGATCAACCAATTCGCGTTGATTTTTCTGGTTCATCGATTGGCCATCGACTTCGGGGAGGAAGATCGATTTTCCTGCCCCGTTGGGATTGCAGAAAATATCTCCCTCACCCAATCGTGGTGGAGGAAAAGTCCCAGGTCACCCTGGACGAGGGAGACCGAGGTTTTTTCCCCCAAAGTCGAAGGCCCCATTAATTTTGTCGAGGAAAAAACGGGACTCCGGATTAAGACGCGTAGCTGCTTGTGCGTTCCAGCCGTTTTATGGTTGTATTGTTCCACGAGTTGGCGATCGTCGTTATAGGGGACCGTGCCACCCGTGGAACAATACAGCCCTTCGTTGGCCAACTGGGACCTAGCACTTTCGGATTGCTAAAGTGCTCGAACGATTTACGACGAAATTTGCTAGATGCGGAGTATTCGAAGAATTTTTCGACAGTCACGTTTCCGCATCTGGCAACATAAACGAGCGGAAAAACCCGAGCCGATCGAACGGAACAAGACGTATGGGATGTACAGGACATTCTCCTATTGCTAATGTTTGATTAGTTGGTCTGTCGTGGTCGACTTACAGGGATAAAACTTAATACATTGAGTCACAGTCAAAATCGTACATCACATATGAAAATATGTTTCATTCGAAAAAAGAAGTTTGAGGATGATTTGTAAATATATCTGTATTTATTGGGTAATAGTGACAAAAGAAATAAATATTGTTTAACTTAAAAAAAATAAAGTTACTATAATACAGTGCAGAAAATATCTCACAGCTAAAATTGTATTCCTCTTCAGGAATCCCCGAAAAGAAATGTGTTAGGGGGAGGAGGTTTGAAAATACCTCGCCTAACGGGGGTCCGGATCTCGAGGGAAGGAACAGACGGAAAATAAGCGGTACAATTATAATTTTATTTTCGCTTGATCGCCTTATGCGACTAAGCCGTTTATTTCGTTAAATTTGACTCTTAAATACAGACGATAGAAGAAATTGGGCAAAAAAACTCAGACGTCTGGCTGACGTCTAGAAAAACCCTCGCGTCGATCGGTCTGATGGCTCGCGTCGCGCTGTTATGGAATAGAAAGAGAGAGACGAATTTAGGCGTTAAATACCTGACAACGTTAGTCACGTTGTGTGTCTTACTCTTTTCTGCACGCTCCTGGTTTGTGCTTGTCGCACTCAGGAGCGGGAATCTCAGCCGCCGCGATACGCAGCTAAGCGAGTGGACTGTATATGTAAGCGTTTCTTTTAAATCGAGAATCGCTCGATTATTATTTTGTGAAAATGAGATTCGGACTCGTTTCTTCTGCGACTGTAACATTTGACTATCGCAAGAGAGGGCGAATAGAGGGAGGTTGTAAGGCTCCAACCGTCACCCGGTCCTCGGTCCCTTACCGTCTTCGTATGTGCGGAACACAGTGTGGTGCAGTCTTTCAACGGCGTATTTGACGACTTACGTTGAGACTATCACACCACGGCGCTTTGTGAGTCGCGTTCTACGCACAGTAGCCGTACAGGACTGGCGGTCAGTGAACAGCGCTCTAGCAGGTCGCCGGTAGCTGGGCTTGGAATAACTCGTCCCAAGCTCCGACTGGAAGACGGCAAGTCCACCCAGGGTATACACGCCACGAAGGTCACTATAGGTGGGAGCAAGACCGTTCGAAAATCAAGGGAGGATCGAGTCTTAATCTCGATGCCTCTCGCACGACCGCTGTTTGCAGCAATACGTGGAAAATTCGGGAACTCGATGATACCAACGAGTTTCCCGCAGTCTTTTAACCGGGTCGTACTCACGACCGAATCGATTAACTAGCTGATTCGACAAACGGAATTACACGTAGGTTACTGGTATGAATTTGCTTACGCAATCTAACCAGTAAAGCTACGGCTATACGTCGCTTGTCCGCTTAACGAAAGTTCGAATAACTCGAACTATTCGAATCTGCGATAGAATCAGCCGATGTGTCACAAAATGTTTCTTCAACGAAGGCTCGAATAACTCGAAGCAATTCGGAGATTTTGGGAATTCTGCGGAGCGTGATCGTTTACCGATGTGCTCAAGGCAGGATCCTGATTAAGAGTGACGGACGAGCACGAGCTGCCAAAAGTTACGTGTGAGAGGGGGAATCCTCCGACACGCGGCGCTGTCGCCGAGTCTTTCGTCCATCTTTTTCTAACGTATAAACGTACCTTTTCTCTGTACTCGTACGTTGAACTGATTGTTCGAACTCGTACGTTACTTGATCGATCGCGTGACTTTCAGAAAAAACCCGAAAATTATGGTTTTTCTAGTCTCTATTGTGTCGCGCAACGGACGCCGCGACCGAGAGTCCTCTGGTCGGTTACGTACCTCGAAATCAACACTGTTTAACGAATTTTATGCTATGTTCAAATACCTCGAATTAATGCGATATTTAGACAAAATGAAAAACATTAAACAAAAAAAGATCACATAGTTTTAGCTTGCTAGTAAACGTGGTATTGCATCGAAGTAAACAAATAAATCATAATAATACTAAAAATGAAACAGACAACAGTAGAAGTCCGAGAAATTGTTGTGAAAAACTTACAAAATGGTAAAAGCTATTGAGAAATTGCAAAACTTATTGGTAGAAATATTAGCACCATTATTCAGATGGCATAGGTAATGTATGACGTAAACCTAATGAAGAATTTAAAATAAAAAATATGAATCTTACTATTAAACATGGAGGTGTGTTAATGATGTTTGATGAGGTACATATTTGATTATTTGAATATTTTAAAAAAGAATTTAAAAAGTAATGTCGAAAAATTAGGAATTTTCAACTGTTTTAAATTTTATAATGATAATAACCCAAAACATACATCGCATATTGCCAAAATGTGGCAATTATGTAACTGTCCGAAAGTTATCAATACACCTCGCCAATCACCCGGCCTAAACGTAATGGGGAATATTTGGCATGAATTAGAAGTAAGGATTAGAAAATATATGATATTTAATAAAAATGATTTCAAAAAGGCATTGCAAGAAGAATGGAGAAAAATTGAACCCGATTTTACACAAAACCTAGTAAAATCAATGCTGAAAAGGTTACATGCCGTAGAATGGAGCCGTGAATACCCTACAGAGTACTAATTTTTAATTTAATTTAATTTAAATATAAAACAATGTTCTTAATATGTACGGTTTTAGCTGTAAGATGTTTTCTGCTCTATATTATAATAACTTCATTTTTTTTACGTTAAGCAATGTTCATTTCTTTTATCATTATTACAAACTAAATATAGATATATTTACAATATATCCGTCTTATTTTATTTCCAAAACATTCTTAAACTTTTTTTTAAAAATGAAACATGTTCGTACATATGATGTACGATTTTGGCTGTGACACACTGTCATAAACGTGTCTATTACTAATAAAATAAATTTATAACCACGACCATTTTTTTCAAGCAGACCATAGTGATCCATATATGTAGATCGTTTAAAATGGTAACTTTCTTTTGTTCGAGAATTAATTATCACTCTACCCACCACGATGATCAATGGCAGCACCTTTCGGGCATGCTTTATGCGCATAGAGGATAGCTGGTCGCCGCTCATACAGCGATGCGCTCCAAACCGAATTTGAGGATCTGCACATAAGTGACAAGCGCGCCCATCGATCGTGGGCCTGCCGCGTGGCTCACCTCGTGGTGGCCAAGATCACGGTATTTACAGCCATTGATTCAGTCGTGTTCAATCCGCCTAACGTAACGGTGCTGATCGCGAGTTCAAAGTTTTTCTTTCTTTGTATTCATTGTGCATCGCTCATCTATATATTATATTTCTCGCTTTATGTTATTACAACACAATCTACTCAAGGCTCACATTCATAAACCCTTTGTAATTATATTAATTATTATATTATATTATGTGTTTAATTTTTAATCTATAATAACGGCAACGTCTCACGTGCAATCTCGATGGGAAATGGCGATTATTAACCACGCTCATAAACTCGATTTTTACATTCAGACGTTGTATATAAAACCACGTGTATCCACTGTGAAAAACTGAAATTAAATCATTAAACACCTTGATCGAGTATTTGCACCAGTTTTATTTTTTGCAAATCTTTCGTCTTACCGGCATGCTCATTTTCTACAGTCCTCTAATAATATTGTTTAAAAATTTGCATAATGACCAGCGATTGTCCTCGGCCGCGATTACCGTTAATCCTGTTAGCGTATAATAATCGGTAGATTATCTCTAAGAGTATTTGTACAGCGAGCAGTGATAGAAAAACGCGTTTATTACTAGTTTTTCTGGCATCAGTAACGGCTCATTACCTTCGATTCGAGTGTGCTAACGGTGTGATGACGTCAGTACCGTGAGAGAGTAGTACGCTAAGAATTAGACGGAGAAAGACTGCCGAAATTTAGACAGCGCCGCGTAACGACTAATTAGAGTAACGCGGCCGCGTCTTCGGCTGTCAATCCGCGCAGATTTCCCACTAGAGCGGATCGGCTCCTGATTCCACTCGAACAGAAAGATTTACGAAAGGAAAGTTCTAATAGTTTAATATTCAGAACGATTCTGTCTGTATTTGACGGGTGTAAAGAGTAGATGTTCAGTGTGGTGCGGGTCCACTGATTGACCTTGCACAGCTGAGAATTCGATAAAACTCGAGAAATGTGGAAATAATCCGCCTTTTCCTTGACAAACGGATCGGTTTAGATTCGGTCAAGTACGCCCCGGAATCTTGTATGTGATTTCCCAAATCGAGATTCCACGACATCAGTCCTGCGGCAGGAGATCGAGAAAATACACCAGTAGGGTGTTCGATATCCTGTGGAGTGATCGAGAACATACACCAGTAAGGTGTTCGATCTCTCCGTTCAGAAGTGATCGTATAAACGATCGAGGCATAAGAAAGTTGGCAAATTTACGCTTCAATTTTCTTGTGATTACCGCCAGGCTGAGGAGACACCTAAGGGAGGCACCTACGCGGTGAACCATCCAGGTGGGTCCACTGTAGTCGGGTCGACGTCCACAAAGGACGCCTGATTTTTCCGGTCTTCGAGTCCTTACTCCTACAGATCCCGCCGGTGTAACGTTTAGAGGAGCACCTGTGCGGAGGAGTAACGGAGTCGTGGGTCAGGCCCCCACGTGGTTCAAATACTGCTAAGTGCAACGAATAGATGTGCAACGTGCAGTGAACCACGTGCAGTCGGGTTCGGTGTTGAAGCAGCAAAGAGCAGCCGCAGTTCGACGGTTGGGCTGTTGCACTGCACTGCGTTTCGACGCATAGACTCAGTAGACAGACTCACGGGAGAAGTGCATTTGGAGCCTTACAACCTCCACTTGCAATCTCGTCCACAAGGTAATCGACTGCAAATGGCGTAGATAAGGAAATAATTCTTTATCAAAACCAAAATTAAAAATACAGTCCACTAACGAATTCGTATATTACGAACGAGCAAAATTCTCCGCTCCTGTACGTTCGAATCACGAAGCCAGGAGCGTGAGGACACAAACGCGGCATAGATACGTATAACGTGTTTACGTGTGTCTAACACATAGCCGTGTTTTTCTGATTATAGGAATCTTGGCCTACCTCAACCTGGCGAGTTCGGCGACCGGCAAACACCAGGCAGGCGAAAATTAAATTTCTGATCTTCCTTTTGTTATAATTATAATTTATTTTGGTTTTCTTTGGATTTGTTCAAATTGTTTATTTTTGTAATAAAAGGTCGGCGTAGAAGGCCGACGAAAAGAAAACCAGACGCACGTAATAATTTTCCCTGAAAACTCCTGTACCTTTAACCGGACCTCGTCGTTAGAAGCATCAGCTTTTTAACAAATATGTTTCGCGAACCTTCCATCTTAAGCGACCTACTGACGTTGATACATGTTGCAATACAAGTTTCGATATAAACAATAGGTTTAAGCTATCAGCAGACTATGCAAGCAGTGACACTAGTGATGGATTTAAATGAATAACTCATTCGACGTTAAATCATTACTCTATTATCCAACATTATGAGAACTATAGACTTAAACCCATTGCTAAAACAACAATGTATAATCTCGACGTATCGAAATGTCGGGATTAAAGCCAAAATACAATATACGTATGAGCGCATCGGCATTTGTTTCGGCTACAATTCGGTATACCTGCCGATTGTCGCGAGGTCAAATTTTAGCTGTTACAAGGGCAAGAGGGAAAGGCTGACACTCGCCTTCTTTCTAGATTTCCTGAAGTTGCGCGAAGTGCCGAGCTACGTACACGTAGCTTGTGCGGTATATGTCTGCTATCCCCGTCTCTCCATTAGACGCTAAAGAAGTTCGTTGTTTCTAGTGTCGACATCGATGCACTCAATTATGCCAAATCTGGCTACACTGGGTATACTATCTGAGGTGGTGAGCAGAGTCTGGAGCAGAAGATTCAACGTAGCGATATATATTCTGTTAAAATGACCAAGGTAAAAATTTTTGGGAAGAATTCATCAACATTTACAGATTACACAGATGCTTGTGGAATATCAAAATATCTGTGTATTCAAACAAAAATATGCGAAATGCCGCATTCCAAGAATTTATTACAAAATGCAGGGAAAAATTTCCTGACGCTATTTTCTCCACTGATTTTGCAGTGAAAAACATTCATAGCATACCTTGTAGTTTTCGAAAAGAACTGAAGAAGGTATAGTCATCCAAAAGAAATGGTACTTCAAAGGACGACATACAGGGTGTTCGACTACCTCTGGGAAAAATTTTAATGGGAGATTCTAGAGGCCAAAATAAGACGAAAATCAAGAATACCAATTTGTTGATTGAGGTTTCGTTACAAAGTTATTAGAACGTTATGGTATCGGAAGTGACATTCACCCTTTCTCTGTGAAAATCTCGTCGGGCGAGTTTTGATATGCCCTTCTGAATTTTCATAAGACAGGTTGAATCTTATTCAACGTAAGGTGTTCGCATTTCCATAAGTGGACAAAAATCTAAGGCTGTCGATAACGTCGGTAAGTAGAGTTTTTCATGCTGCGTAAGAACCACTAGCCCTGGCCTGCCGTAACCTTTCGCGCGAATGCAGCTGTACACGGATTGTCATTCTACAGGCGGAACTTTAAACGTTAATAACTTTGTAACGAAGCCTCCATCAACTAATTGGTATTCTTGATTTTCGTCTTATTTTGGCCTCTAGAATCGCTCATGTAAATTTTTCCCAGAGGTGGCCGAACACCCTGTATATCAAGAACACACCAAAAATACATTCCACAAGTTACATTCAAAGAGTTGACTTCGTCCATCTACTGTGACCAGTGTTTTATTTCAAACTCTTTCCACCACTACGAAATTGCACACATCAAGTGCGATCAGTATTTCATTCAACTTATTCTAACTATCCTGATGATATTAATTTACTCTTCGTGAAACGGGCATTCACGAGCCATTTTAATTTTACCGGATCGCAAACGTCGACGCAACAATGCTGTTGTGTGGGTGATTTTTGTACATAGCATTGTGTATTAGAACTGACATTCATCCTCTCTCTGTGAAGATTTCGTCGGACGAATTTTGATATGCTCTTCTGGATTTTCATAAGACAGGTTGAATCTTATTCAACGTAAAGTGTTCGCATTTCCATAAGTGGACAAAAATCTAAGGCTGTTGATAACGTCGATAAGTAGAATTTTTCATGCTGCGTGAGAACCACTAGCACTGGCCTGCCGCAACCTTCCGCGCGAACGCAGCTGTACGCAGATTGCCATTCTACAGGCGGTACTTTAAACGTTAATAACTTTGTAACGAAGCCTCCATCAACTAATTGGTATTCTTGATTTTCGTCATATTTTGGCCTTTAGAATCTCCCACTAAAATTTTTCCCAGGG
This sequence comes from Colletes latitarsis, assembly GCF_051014445.1. Classification (NCBI taxonomy): domain Eukaryota; kingdom Metazoa; phylum Arthropoda; class Insecta; order Hymenoptera; family Colletidae; genus Colletes; species Colletes latitarsis. The sequence continues at coordinate 4,017,784 of NC_135139.1, read as the reverse complement.
GTAGCCGAACAACCTGTATGTCGTCCCTTGAAACACCATTTCTTTTGGATGACTATACTTTCTTCAGTTCTTTTCGAAAACTACAAGGTATGCTATGAATGTTTTTCACTGCAAATCATATTGTACATGTACCAATGCATTAACAAATTAAATAAAAAATTATATGTACACGTAAAAATAAATAGTCATTTATAATGCAGATGAAAGAAACAATCGAAGGAAAAATTGAGTGCCCATGTTATATAAAACTATTGTAATTAAATAAAATATTTAAGTTAACTTAAGTGATCCAAAAATTGTGCTTATAATTTTACAAAATAATGTGATTTATCTTAGGTAAGAATTATTAGAAATTAAAGTCCAACAAAACGATGTAGATAAAATTGAAGGGACCCCTTTATATTTCACGCTTCTTCTTGTTTTAATATTTTGTATTCCCACGTTAGCTTTAATAATCGCTTCTAACCGCCTAAGAATGCTATCGATTAATTGTATTTGATCTTATTGAAAAATTGTGCTTTATTCAATTTGCTGTTGATCAATTCTGCTTTATAGAGTATGGCTCACAAATTCACGATTTGATTTCAAATCTGGACTTTGTGAAGATCAATTTAATATTTCATTGAATGAATCAATTAAATATCATTGAAACATTGTCGCATTGCAATACAAAATTGTATGCAATATCCATTTTATTCGTCTGATGTTGATAATTCCGTCGAGAAACACTTTTCCAACATTAGATCAAGAAAACAGTCCCACGCCTATAATCAATGATCAATCATCAGTAATAAATGAAATTCAAAAGTCCAAATACTGATACATCTTGATACTTAATAATTTCAAATTAAAATAATTTCTTTGAATAGAAGAAAATTAGTTCTATCTATTTGAACTAATTGAATATAGAAATGAGGTCCAACTTCTAAGATTTCTATTTCTCCATTTCCCAGGGTCTCGTGCCAGCTTGGTCATCCTGTTAAACACTTGGCGACCAGAACCGCACAAGGCGTCTCTTTTCTTTCAAGGTCTCGCCTAGGCCTTGGACCGTTTCGAGCTAGGCCCGGCGAGCCTCTTCACTTTTATTAGAGCTCCCTCTAAACTTTCTCTCCCTTTTCTGTTAAGATAAGGTTATGTATACATATATTCCTCGAAGTCGAGGTCGAAAGGACAGTCCATTATAAACCGCAGGAGGTTGAAAACCGTATAGATGGATCTAATGCTGTTGCAGGATACGGATGAACCTAATACGAAATCAGCTTACCGCACGAATGGGTGTAATGTCGTGAACGAATCTAATGCAAAATAGGGAAGTTACTAGATTGGTGTTTAAAGATTGCATAATGCCGAGCGATTATCCTCGGCCGTAATTACCGTTAATCCTGTTTGCGTACGTGACAATCCTGAGATTCTCTCTAGGAGAGTTCGTACAGCAAGTAGTAATACAAAAACGCAGTTATTACTTGTTTCTGTGGCATCGGTAACGGCTCATTACTTTCCATTCGAGTGTGCCAACGGTGTTGATGACGTCAGTACCATGAGAGAGTAGCGCGCAAATAATTAGACGCAGAACGACTGCCGAAATCTAAGGCAGCGCCTAATTAGAGTACATAACGACTAATTAGAGTACGCTGCCGCGTCTTCGGCTGTCGATCCGCGCAGTCCTACGTAGACTTTTCACTAGAGAAAGACTCAAACAGAAAAATTTACGAAAGGAAAGTTCCGATTGTTTAATTTGAGAACAGTTCTGCCTGTATTTGCAGGATATAAAGAATAGATGTTCAGACTGGTGCGGGTCCACTGATAGACCTCGCCCAGCTGAGAATTCATTAAACACGAAAAAAGTGTGAAAATTATCCGCCGTTTCCTTGACGAACGGATCGCTTTGAGATTCGATCAAGTGCAACCCGGGCCTCGTGTGGGATTTTCCAATCGAGATTACACGAAATCAGTACTGCGGCACGAGATCAAGAAAATACACCAGTAGGGTGTTCGATCTCTCCGTGCAGCATTGAGTGGTCGTCTCGATCGTGTAAACGATTGAGACACAAGGAAGTTGGCGAATTTTGTCTTGATGCCCTTGTGATTGCCGTTCGGTTGAAACACCTAAGGGAGGCACCTACGTGGTGTACCTCCAGGTGGGATCACTGCAGTTGGGTCGGCGTCCAATAAGGACGCCTGACTTTTCGAGCTTCGTGTCCTTACTCCTACAGATCCCGCCGGTGTAACGTTTAGAGGAGCAACTATGCGGAGGAGTAACGGAATCGCGGGTTAGGCTCCCACATGGTATAAATACTGCTAAGGGCACCGTATAGATGTGTAACGTGCAGTGAACCACGTGCTGTCGGGTTTCGTAGTGCACCCTCTGACCAACAGGTCATCTGTTGGAACGTTTAAGAGAAGCCGCAGATCGGCGGTTGGGCTATTGGACTGCACTGCGTTTCGACGCATAAACTTGTTACCGTTTCCCCGTCGACGGGGGGCTCGACTTTCGGTTACTGAACGGGGGTCGAAGCACACGTGCGTAGGGCGATATGGGGGGTCCATCGTGGATGTTGGATTCGCGGCCCCTAACGCCGTGCACATGGTGTCGGATTGGCAGGTGGTCGCGGGGGTAGAGACACTCCCGGACCACCGGTATATCCGCATGGAGGTCTCTGCTCCCGGATGTTCATCGCAGCACCACCGCCCGGACAGCAAGCCACCGCGCCGCTGGGCGCTTCGGCGCCTAGACAAGGACGCTCTGATGGCAGCTTTTCTTTTTTTTTTTGTACGTGAGGAAATCCTCATGGACACCCACGGGCTCACCCGAAGGGCGGGCCGGCGGGTAGTGCCGGACTCTTACCGGCTAAAACCCCACGGTGACCATCCTCAGACGCCTGGCGAGGGGCCGGGAACTCTAGTGAGACATCACAGAGTCCCCCGCCGCGTCGTGCCTTTTCAGACCCCTCCCAATGGGAGGAACTTCTCCCACCACATTCCCCCTCAACCGCAGGCGCCTGGTCACCAGCGCCCACGGCCCCATGACATAGGACTAAGCCGCCGGCTAGATGGCCACGTTGGCCGCTGGACTCATCCGCAGCTAACAGGCCAACCTGCAGCCTTAGGTTACACCCGCGGCATATATCCCATTCCCCGGGCCACTCACACACATTCACCCATGCAAAGCATTCATACTAGTGTTTGGTCCGCGGGAGCTTTCGCTCCGACCTCCGAGATGCTATGCGAGGATGCGGTCACCAGCCACCTCAGGTTGGTGACCCCATCCCCGCATCCCATCCCAACGGCTACCCCTACCCGCCACCTGGGGACGCGTCACGTAGGGGTTCACCTCCCCTGCCGCCTGGACAACCAAACGGGTGCGTGGGCTTTGATGGCAGCTGCACTCGGCCCCTGCGGCCAAGTTGCCGAGCATGCCGCCTCCCGGGGAGGGGTGGCGTTGGCGGTATCACTGGATATTGCCAACGCGTTTAACACCCTTCCCTGGGGGGAGATACGGAGGGGGCTCGAATATCATCGGGTCCCCCCGTGTCTCAGGGCAGTCGTCGGGGATTATCTCCGCGGCAGGTGGATCGAGTATCCGGGCCGGGATGGTGATATGCGGAGGGAGGTCTACTGCGGGGTTCCGCAGGGGTCGGTCCTCGGGCCACTCCTGTGGAACATCGCGTACGACGCGGTGTTGCGGGCCGACCTCCCCGACGGCGTCAGTGCCGTTTGTTACGCAGATGACACACTGGTGCTGGCCGTCGGGGCTCAATGGGGGAGGGCCAAGCGCCTCGCCGAGGAGGGGGCGCAACGCGTCGTCGACCGGATCAGGGGGATGGGGATGACGGTGGCAGTCCATAAGACCGAGGTGATAGCGTTCCATTTACCTCGGCAGGATCCGCCACCCCCTCTGATCCGGGTGGGTGGGGCTGATATCGAGGTGAAGCCCCGGATGAGGTATCTGGGGCTGATCCTCGATAGCCACTAGCGCTTCGAGGAGCATTTCCGCAGTCTGGTTCCCCGGATGGGGAGGATGGTCTCGGCTTTAGGCCGGATCCTCCCCAACCTGGGGGGCCCAGCGGGACGAGTTCACCGCCTCTATGTGGCAATGGTTCAGTCGGTGGCCCTATACGGGGCCCCCGTCTGGGCAGACGATCTGGCGGCCTCCCGGCGCAGCATGACGATGCTGCGTCGGGTGCAGAGGCGGATGGCGCTGAGGGTCGTCCGCGGCTACCGGACCGTGTCGCATGAGGCGGCGATGGTTCTTGCGGAGATGCCGCCCATGGATCACCTCGCGCGGTCGCACGCGATGATGTATCGTCATCGTGTCGACCGTCGCGCGAGAGTGGGGGCGGTCCCGGGAGAGCAGGAACCTGCTTGGGGTGATTTGTAGCGCCAGGCCCGGCAGTTCGTGGGGCTCGTGTGTTGGCCCTGCCAACCGCGGGGCACCGGACAGTCGGGGCTGTTCGGCTACTCCTGAGTGAGTGGCTGGACAGAGGCCATGGAAGCCTCACTTACCGGATGGCACAGGTATTTTCCGGGCATGGTAGCTTCGGACGATACCTGTGCCGGATAGGGAAGGAGCCGACGGCGCGTTGCTGCCATTGTGACGACGAGCAGGACACGGCTGATCTTACCCGCGGGTATGCCCAGCGTGGGAGGGGGAGCGCCGTGTCCTGGTCGGCGTCATAGGGCGGGAAGTCTCGCTGCCGGGTATGGTGCGCACCATGCTCGGCAGCGAGAGGAAGTGGAGGGCCGTGGCCTCCTTCTGCGAGACCGTAATGCTGCAGAAGGAGGCCGCGGGAAGGAAGCGCGAGGGCGTCGCCCAGGCGCCAGGCGTCGCGGGCGGCGGCCTTTGCGCGGCGGATGACCCTGGCTGGGAGGGGGGCCCTGAGAGGAGCCTCCTCTCACCAGGCGGCGATGGGTCGGACAGGGTGGGTCCGGCCCACGGGGAGGCACTCTCGGTGGCCTGGAGCGGCCATGAGCTCCCGGCCGCCGAGGGGTAGAAACGGGATCGCAGGCGGTTGCGAGTTGGGGCTCGCAGCCCGTCACTAAATGCGGCCCCGGGTCGGATGGCGGCGGGATGGAGTGGCTCCGTCCTGCCGCTATGAGACAGAGTGTCTACCGGGGGGACCGTTTTGTTCCCCCGTGGATGGGCGCACAGCACGGGCACGGGGAGGATACCGGAAGAATGCTTCGAGCGATTCCCGGTATCCTCCTAAATCGTGCGGAAGGGTCACCGTGGGGTTTTTAGTGTGTAGGTCGCGCGCCCGTTATTCTACGGGCGCTTGGAATCCCACACACCCCTCCCGCCACTCCCCAAAGAGGTGGGAGGGAGTCTTTCGAAGATTTTCCCCAAGACAAAAAAAAAAGAAAAAAAAAAAAAAAAGTTGCCGAGCATAGACGGGGAGGTCGCCCGGCTCGGGGGATTAGTCGCAAACATTTGCGACGCGGCGATGCTCCACGTCGGGCGGACTTCTCCTCGTCGGGCTGTGTACTGGTGGTCGGTCGGGATCGCAGAATTGCCAATCGCGAGTGTCTGCGCCAGACGCCAGTACACCCGCGCGCGCCGTCGTCTACGAACGGACGATGGCGTGGCGCGAGCGAGGGCAGATGACCTGTATGAAGCATACCGTACGGTGCGGGTCGCCTTGCAGGTCGCCATCAAACGGGCCGAGACCCGGGAATGGAAGGAGCTCCTTCAGACCCTCGATGACGATCCTTGGGGGCGCCCGTATAACGTGGTGCTGAATAAGCTCTGCCCGTGGGCGCCCTCCGCCACCGGGGGTCTTGACCCCCGGATGTTGGAGGACGTGGTCAATACTCTCTTCCCAATTGGGAACGGGGGGCCACGTCCTCCGGCGGCGGCGACAGCCCCAATTGAGTGAGCGGCTAAGCTGGGGGTCACGCAGGGGAAGTTGGCCGCGGCCATCAGACGGCTCGGAGTGCGTAACACGGTCCCGGATCCAAATGGTGTGCCCAGCCGAGTTTGGGTCTTGACCTCAGGTGGTTGTTTGACCTATGCCTGAGGGACGGGCGATTCCCCTCCAGTTGGAGGGTGGCTAGGATGGTCCTCCTCCAGAAGGAGGATCGGCCCGCGAAGTCTCCCTCCGTATATCGGCCCATCTGTCTCCTCAACGAAGTGGACAAGCTCTTCGAACGCGTGATTGCTGCCCGCCTCGTCGAGCACCTGTCGCGATAGATCGCGACAGGGCTCTCTCGGTGTCGGCCATCTCCCGGGGAGGGAAGGCTTTGGCAATATCCTTGGATCGGGTCCCCCCTTATCTCAGGGCAGTTGTCGGGGATTATCTCCGCGGCAGGTGGATCGAGTATCCGGGCCGGGATGGAGATATGCGAAGGGAGGTGTACTGCGGCGTTCCGCAAGAGTCGGTCCTCGGGCAACTGCCGTGGGACGTCACGTGCGATCCCCGACGGCGTCAGCGCCGTGTGTTATGCAGATGACACACTAGTGCTGACCGTCGGAGCGCACTGGGGGAGGGTCAGGCGTCTCGCGGAGGAGGGGGCGTAAAGCGTCGTCGGCCGGATCAGGGGGATGGGGATGACTGTGGCGGTCAATAAGACCGAGGTGACATCTGGGCCTGATCGTCGGTAGCCACTGGCGCTTCTAGGAGCATTTCCGCTGCCTGGTCCCCCGGTTGGAGAGGATGGTCGCGACTTTAGGCCGAATCCTACCCAACCGGGGGGGCCTGGCGGGCCGAGTTCGCCTCCTCTATGTGGCAATAGTTCAGTCGGTGGCCCTTTACGGGGCCCCCTTTCTGGGCGGACGACCTGGCGGCCTCCCGGCGCAACATGACGATACTGCATCGGGTGCAGAGGCGGATGGCGCTTAGGGTCATCCGCGGGTACCGGACCGTGTCGCATGAAGCGACGACGGTTTTTGCGGGGATGCCGCCCGTGGACCTCCTCGCGCGGACGCACGCGGTGATGTATCATCACCGTTTTGATCGCCGCGGGGGGGGGGGGGGGGGGGGGAGGGGTTGGTTCCGGGAGTGCAGGTACCTGCTTGGGGCGATTTGAAGCGCCAGGCCCGGCAGTTCATGATGCTCGCGTGGCAGGAACAATTGGCTGTGCCAACCGCGGGTCATCGGACAGTCGGGGCTGTTCGGCTACTCCTGAGTGAGTGGCTGGACAGAGGCCATGGAAGCCTCACTTACCGGATGGCACAGGTATTTTCCGGGCATGGTAGCTCCTACCGGACTCCTACCGGCTAAAACCCCACGGTGACCGTCCTCGGGCGCTGCGGCGGGGAACCGGGAACTCTAGTGAGACATCACGGAGTACCCCGCCGCGCCTTGCCTGTCGAGGCTCATCCCGGGGGGAACGGCAACATGTCCCACCCCCCCCCCCCCTGATTTCTCCGTCGCGGACGCTAAGTCACCCGACGCCCGCGGCCCCGGGGCTGCCTTCGGTGGTCGGGCCCCATTTTTTTTTTTTTTCGTGGGGAAAATCTTCGTAAGACTCCCTCCCATCTGTTTGAGGAGAGGCGAGAGGGGCGTGTGGGATTCCCCGCGCCCATGGAATGACGGGCGCAGGACCTGCCCGTTAAAAACTCCACGGTGACCCTTCCGCACGATTTGGGAGGATACCGGGAATCGCTCGAAGCATACTCCCGGTATCCTCCCCGTGCCCGTGCTGTGCGCCCATCCACGGGGGAACAAAACGGTCTCCCCCGGCAGTCACGCTATCTTATGGCGGCAGGACGAGGCCACTCCGTCCCGCCGCCATCCGTCTCGGGGCCGCGTTCAGTGGCGGCTGCGAGCCCCAACTCGCAACCGCCCGCGACCCCATTTGACCCCTCGGCGGCTGGTGGCTCATGGCGCGCACCATGCCCGGCAGCGAAACATCCCGCCCGATGACGCTGACCAGGACACGGCGCTCCCCCTCCCACGCAGGGCACACTTCGGGGGTATGTTCAGCCGTGTCCTGCTCAGCGTCACAATGGCAGCAGCGCGCCGTCGGCTCCTTCCCTATCCGGCACAAGTATCTCCCGAAGCTGCCATGTCCGGAGAACACCTGTGCCATCCGGTAAGTGAGGCTTCCATGGCCTCTGTCCAGCCACTCACTCAGGAGTAGCCGAACAGCCTCGACTGTCCGATGACCCGCGGTTGGCACAGCCAATTGTTCCTGCCACGCGAGCATCATGAACTGCCGGGCCTGGCGCTTCAAATCGCCCCAAGCAGGATCCTGTACTCCCGAAACCGCCCCCACCCCCGCGCGGCGATCAAAGCGGTGATGATACATCACCGCGTGCGTCCGCGCGAGGAGGCCCACGGGCGGCATCCCCGCAAAAACCGTCGTCGCCTCATGCGACACGGTCCGGTACCCGCGGATGACCCTAAGCGCCATCCGCCTCTGCACCCGATGCAGTATCGTCATGTTGCGTCGGGAGGCCGCCAGGTCGTCCGCCCAGACGGGGGCCCCATAAAGGGCCACCGACTGTACCATTGCCACATAGAGGCGGCGAACTCTGCCAGCCGGGCCCCCCCGGTTGGGTAGGATTCGGCCTAAAGTCGCGACCATCCTCTCCAACCGGGGGACCAGGCAGCGGAAATGCTCCTAGAAGCGCCAGTGGCTATCGAGTATCAGGCCCAGATACCTCATCTGGGGCTTCACCTCGATATCAACCTCACCAACCCGGATCAGAGGGTGTGGCGGATCCTGCCGAGGTGAATGGAACGGTATCACGTGGCCCGAGGACCGACCCCTGCGGAAACGCCGCAGTACACCTCTCTCCGCATATTTCCATCCCGGCCCGAATACTCGATCTACCTGCCATGGAGATAATCCCCGACGACTGCCCTGAGATAAGGGGGGACCCGATGATCTTCGAGCCACCTCCTTATCTCTGCCCAGGGAAGAGTGTTAAAGGCATTGGCAATATCCAAGGATACTGCCAAAGCCACCCCTCCCCGGGAGACGGCCGACTCCGAGAGGGCCCTCACGCCACCTATCGTCTATTGACCCTCCCGTAAGCCGGGTTGGGGCTTGCAGCCGCCATTAAACGCGGTCCCGAGACGGATGGCGGCGGGACGGAGTGGCCTCGTTCTGCCGCCATGAGACAGCGTGACTACCGGGGGGACCGTTTGTCTCCCCGTGGATGGGCGTATAGCGCGGGCACGGGGTGGATACCAGAAGTATGCTTCGAGTGATTCCCGGTATCCCCTCAAATCGTGCGGAAGGGTCACCGTGGGGTTTTTAGTGGGTAGGTACCGCACCCGTTATTCCATGGGCACGGGGAATTCCACACATCCCTCCCGCCTCTCCCCAAAGAGGTGGGTGGGTGTCTTTCGAAGATTCTCCCCAGGAAAAAGTCTATGTCGAAGTGAAGGCCCATATGAAATATCTGAGCCTGATCCTCGACAGTCGACGGCGGTTCGTCGAGCATTTCGGCCGGTTGGTCCTCCGCGTGGAGAAGGCGGCTGCCACTTTAGGCCATCTGCTCCCGAATATTGAGGAGACCGATGTTGGCGTCATCGCCTCTACGTGGTGGTGGTGCATTCAATTGCCCTCCACGGAGCTCTTGTTTGGACTCTGGACCTGAATGCCAGCCGACACAGCACGGAGATGCTGCACCGCGTCATCCTTCGGCTGGCCATCCGTGTGACTAGAGGGTATCGCACCATCTCCCACGAGACAGCGACTACTGTGGCGTGTTTCCGGACCCTGGAGCTCCTAGCTTGGTGAATCCGGCAAGTTTACCGGCACTCCAGGGAGGTCCAAGAGGCTGGGAGACCGCCAGGGGAGAGGAGACAGGTGGTCGAAGCGACGAGGCGGGTCTACGCTCGGAACGGCAGGCCTGAAAAGTAAGAAAGATGGGGAGTATTAACTATCCAAATTATTAGCGACACTGTTATGAGCCAGGGCCGTGCAGCACGCATGGCCTGCGAGTGCAAGAGAGAGTATGGAATATGGTATCAGGTTATTAGTAAGGTGCACGGACGAACCCGATGCGAATTCGAGGAGCCGCTAGGATTTTTGACGACGAGGACGAACCTGATGCGAAATCAGGGAGCCCCTGGAATGGAGTCATGTACGGACGAACCTGATGCGAAGCCAGAGAACCGTAGGAGGGTGAAACGTCGTGAGCGGACCCGATGCGAAATCGGGGAGTCACTATGAAAAGATGGCGCAGACGAACCCAATGCGAAATCGGGGAGCTGCAAGGAGGTTGGAACGCACGCAGACGAATTCGATGCGAGATCGAGGGACTGCTGGGAGATGGGATAAATCATAGGCGAACCTGATGTTCACGCACCCGTTTGGTTGTCCAGACGGCAGGGGAGGTGAACCCCTACGTAGCGCGTCCCTAGGTGGCGGATAGGGGTAGCCGCTGCGATGGGATGCGGGGATGAGATCATCAACCTGAGAAGGCTGGTGGCCGCATCCTCGCATGGTATCCCGGAGGTCGGAGCGAAAGCTCCCGCGGACCAAACACCGGTATGAATGCTTTGCGTGTGTGAATGTGTGTGTGAGTGGCCCGGAGCATGGGATATTTGCCGCGGGTTTTACCTAAGGCTGCAGCTTGACCAGTTGGCTGCGGATGAGTCCTGCGGCTAACGTGGCCACCCGGCCGGCGGCTTAGTCCCATGTCACGGGGCCGCAGGCGCCTACGGTTGAGTGGGAATGCGGTGGGAGGAGTGCCTCTCACCGGGAGGGGCCTGAAAAGGCACAACGCGGCGGGGGACTCTGTAATGTCTCATTAGAGTACCCGGTCCCTCGCCAGACGTCTGAGGATGGTCACCGTAGGGTTAGAGTCCCGGTAAGTGTCCGGCACTACCCGCCGGCCCGCCCTTTAAGTGGGCCCGCGGGTGTCCATGAGGATTTCCCCACGTATAAACAAAAAAGGACGAACCTGATGCGAAATCAGGGAGCCGCTAGGATGGTAATAGATTGCATGGATGAACTCGATGCGAAATCGAGGAGCCACTAGTTTGTAGGAATTCATATTTGAATATTAGGATATGTTAGTTGGCCTCGTAACTTTAAATTATTAATTATAATATAACTCGTGCGGTAAAGTTATATTATTGTGGGAACGTTTAACTAATAATAATCGCTTTATGTAATGATGGGTTAAAGAAGTTGAATAACTCTGATTTAATAATGAAATTAAATATATTCTTAAATCAACAAGTAATTTACATGTGTTCAGTGTAAGTTATGTCGCGACAAAAGAATTGTATAATTACCTAAAAGATTGAGCACGGTATTCACACACTGGCGATACAGGGGTACGAACGGTTGAAAATAATTGCCGTAATAGAATTTATAGTGGTTCCCGGATTCTATACGGTTAAGTATGATACGAAAGGGTACTGTAGATCAATCTCACTGGATGCAATCGACTCATCAAAATCGTGGACAACGTAACGAGACGTGATGTTGACTCTAAACGTAACTGTACGATTCTGATTACCCGAGTAAGGAGATCGAGAGGTTTATATACCCAAAAATCTGTGGGGGCGGCTTCAAATGTACGTTAGAAATTACCAAATTTGGTAATCTTCGAGCAACTGCATCTCGTGGGAACTGACTCTACATTCCAAAGGGTAGATAAGTAGAAGGGTGTTTTCCTAATGCATTCAAGTGATAAGGAAGAATTGAGGAACGAAACGTTCGGCATACGTAACAAAAGGGCCGGTGGGTAGTGCCGAACTCTTACCGGCTAAAGCCCCATGGTGACCATCCTCAGGCGTCTGGCGTGGGACCGGAAACTCTAGTGAGCTGTCACAGAGTCCTCCGGGAATACGATGGGAGGCACTCCCACTCAACCGCAGGCACCTGGTCACCGGCGCTCGCGGCCCCGCAACATGGGACTAAGCCGCCGGCCGTGGAGCCAAGTCGGCCGCAGGATTCACCCGCAGCCATTTAGCCAACCTGCGACCTTAGGTAAAACCCGTGACAAATATCCCATGCCCCAGCCCACTCACGTACACATTCATACCAGTGTTTTGGTTCGCGGGAGCTCTCGCTTCGACCTCCGCGATGCCATGCGAGAACGCGGCCACCAGTCTTCTCAGGTTGATGACCTCATCTCCGCATCCCATCCCAGCGGCTGCCCCTCTCCGCCACCTGGAGACGCGCCACGTGGGAGTTCACCTCCCCTGCCGCCTGGACAACCAAACGGGTGCGTGGCGAAGTCATCGATAAATAAAATTTATCATTATTGAAGTGTAGTATTATACTTCAGAAAATCTTTGTTTATATTTGAATAGTTTTATTACATTTTTGGCAAATTGCTATAATCGTTCCATTTACAGTAAATTTTTCAAGAATTACTCGGTAAAGGTAATTAAAGTATTTTAACTTTTCTTTTTCAAATAAATTATTTAGATAATGCCGAAGCTTTGATACAAGGACATAAAGCAATACATTAGGCAATTATAAATACAATAGATAGAACGTGCGTTTTTGATATACATACAGAAATTCTAACTTATTGGTTTACAATTACATTTTTAATTAATCACGACAAAAAGTGGTGAAAAATATTCGTTGCTATGAGAGTCTTATAATCTCAAAGTACATTTGTGCCTTACTGCACTTTGGGGATAGCGACTCAGGTTAAATATGGGTACTTTGATCTGTGAAAAAGGGCTACGAAGAAGCATACAACATAAATAAAAAATAAAATAAAAAATGTCTTGTTACTTTTTACATATCTGAACATTTTACGAATTGCTAGTACCGATATTCATATCGCTTAAAACTCGCGTCAACCGCGAGTTAAATCACAATTTATTACCAGTAATTTTCACTTTTTTCCCTGGCCGCCAATTCTCAAACAATTCATCTCACTTATATTTTCTGTTGTTCCTCGTCCATTTTCAACATAATCTATTACATTAATTTCTAACTGAAAGTCTATATTATCAAATTTACATGATGCACATCAATTTTATGAGCTTTGGGCGAATTTATTATTCGCTACCCAACATTCAACACTCTCTTCAAAACATCGATTGAGCATAACGTAAATTTTCAGTAGTAATTATGTGCATCTTTAGGATCAGATTATAGGTAGGCCAAGGAGTTAATCTGACTAAAAATTTAATGTATTAATCTAACCTACAAATGTTGTCGTTGGCCTAGTCTAGAACATTATCATACACTATGGTATTTCAGCAAACATCGATGTGTATTCGTAGCGTTCTAATAAAGTAAAACGTTACGATTTCTATGGTCACTACGATTTTTGAGACATTTACGCCAATTTGAGAAAACAATGTTTCCAATGAAAGTTATTCAGTATTTTGATGGGAATAAAGTGCAATAATAAAAATGTCAAAAAAGTTGTTTATTCGATAAAAAACTGAGGCCACCTTGACTTTTTTAAATAGCACTATGCATTTTTGACTTTATGTTGTTATAACGGATGATAAAATACATTCAGCGACTTGCCATACAATGGCCCTTGGGTGACCTTTCGCTCAGAAATTCACAGTAATTAAAAAAATAAATTTCCTACGCGTTAATAAAACGTAAACGTAATTCATAATCAATGATATTTTCGAACTGAATGTAAACAGTTACAATGTAAACACTCTTATCATTGATTTGATTTTTTGTTGACATAGTATTATTAAAATCATTGATTATGAATTACTTTTACGTTTCATTAACGCGTAAGAAACTTATTTGTTTAATTATGTCACACGATTTTTCTATCGTGGCAACCGTTGGGATGAACACCCCATATACTGCACAAGTAATAAATTTTTAAGAAAAAGCACAATATTAGGTAAAAACGCGACATCGAATTAAACCCGAGAGCTGTGAATCGATCCGCAGACAGTTACGCTTTTTATTGGCAGATTATTACCCAGGGGAAAACAATATGAAATTATAACGAACGGCGAAATGCACTTTTCCCTCCTTTTGTCGATCCCGCGTACCTGCAGACGGCAGCTAGCAAGTTTGTGTATTACAACGAAATATTCAGTATTATTCGCTGGTAAGGGGCGAACACAACAGGGCTCTCGTTGTCGAAGTAAATTTTTTAAGCGTCCCGTGCGTTGCGCATCGGCCAGTTTAATTAGAAGCGAACGCCGCTATTATTTCGGTGCTCGTCGACACAGGAAACGCCAAATGTTTCGCTGCGAACGTTTAAGTCCTTTCAATGATTTATTTCCTTTACCAATTCGCTACAATGTGGCCGCGGGTACGTGCACGTGTCCAAACGAGCACGCTTTGTACCGCGAGAAATTGCGGCGACGTAACATCGGGGAATTCGTTGTGAAAGGAAGTAAGCACAAACGGAGGAAACAATGCAGATGCGTGCATAACGGAAAGAACTGGTGTACCAGAAACGGCCGAAAAGGAGCACCGCAATGCTCTCTTTTCAACCGTCAGGTAGCAATGTTCGCGAGAAAAACAGAACGTTAGCTCCGACAATGTTCGCGAGGCCAATTCGGCAAACGAAAAATATTATTAATACTGTATAACTAGTCTATTAACAATAACTACTGTTTCTACTATTATTTGGACAGATTAATAACCCCTGTAATATAGCATTAAATTTCATGCAAAATGTACCAGCCTTGATCCAGATGTTAACAGAAATTTATCCTTGCCCGAAGGACAAAAGTACAGTGGCTCCCAGTGAAAATCGCCCACCACATTCGCTTTCTTAATTTTGGCCAAAATATGCATTATATGAACATGGGATTTTTGTAATTAACGTAATAATGTTTCATCTCTATTGTTACTTGTTTCCGTATAAAAAGAAACCCAAATATTAGCAAATAGATGAAGCAACATGAATATATATAATAACATTTATGAAATTTGACTCACACTAAAAATCGTTCATCTATAATATTCGGGGATTCCCCTAACTAAAATATGTGTGTTCAACTATTTTTCCCATTTTTTCGCTTAGTAAGCATTAGATGAGTATAATTTTATCACACTATTTTATTAATTTATCGATTTGGAAAAATGGAATCTCAAAGAAAACAAACAACAATGGAGATACGAAAATTAGTAATTTTCCATTATAATGAAGGTAAATCTCACCGTGAAATGGCACGAATTATAAATAGAAGCCGTACTACAATAGAATACATTCATAAAAGGTATAAAAGTGAAAGCCGCATATCAAACAAATTAAAAGAAAAAATAAGAAGATTTTAAACGATCATGATGAGCGATATGTTTTGCGACAAATTAAGAAAAATCCCAGGAAAAGTGCCCCAGAAATAGCTGCAGATATTAAAATACTTTTAAAGAAAAAGGTGCACTCAGAAAATATTCGTAGAATACTACGGAAAAATAATTATCATAGTAGAGTAGCAAGAAGAAAGCCGTTCATCAGTGCAAAGAACAAACTTAAAAGAATCGAATTCGCTCGGAAGTACATTAATCAAAGCTTTTCATTTTGGAAAAACGTTCCTTTTGCACACGAAATTCAATTTCACATTTTCGGTTCAGGTGGGAGGGTCACAGTCTGGAGGAAACCGAACACAGAATTAAATGTAAAGAATATCAGCCCCACAGTTAAAAAAGGCGGTAGTTCTGCCATGGTTTGGGGCTGCATGGTAGCCAACGGTGTCGGTACATTACATTTTATTGACGGAAATATGGACAGATGGATGTACTTAAATATTTTAAGGAAGAATTTGAAAGAAAGTGCCGAAAAATTAGGGATTTTGAATACATTCCATTTTTATCAGGACAACGACCCTAAAAATAAGTCTGCAATCGTTCAGGAATGGTTACTCTATAATTGCCCAAAGGTAATTGAAACACCACCCCAGTCGCCGGATTTAAATGTTATTGAGCATATATGGTACGAATTAGAGACCAAATTTCGGCAACATTTCATACCAAACAAAGAACAATTAAAAGAAGCGTTGAAAATAGAATGGAATAAAATTTCTTCTGAATATACCGAAAAATTAGTTAGATCGATTAATAATAGGCTTAGAGAAGTAGAGAACAGTAAAGAAAACCCGACCAAATATTAGAAATAAAACTTCTTATAATTAGTGTTTTAAATTTTTGATTTATAACTAGATGGACGATTATCATTGTGAGGTTCATTTCATACATGTACATTTAAAATGCTTTAATGTAATTATTATTTTACAAAAATTTGTATTTTGGAGTTATATTATGTAATAATAAAAACAAAATAGTTCGCTATTCACAATATGTACATATTTTTTACTCGTATTTAGATTTTTATAAAGATTGATATACATATACTTAACCACGGTGGACGATTTTCACTGTGAGCCACTGTATATAAAATATAATACATAGAATCTCCAAGAAACTCATGCATGAGCTACTAGAAATTCCAATAACCTCCACAACAATATAGAAATCTTCATTTCCAAATATGTGACAGCTTGGTCAACAAACGCCACATTGTATTTATATTCATAAATACCTCATTTAATAACACATCTAATTTTGCAAAATGGAATCCTTCAAGGTTTAGTAATAAGCGTAACATTATTTCTAATCTCTATGAACTATGCTTTCTTTAATAGGCTCACCAACCAAAGTATACTCAACGCAGACGATCTATCTACATACATATATCATGTACACAGGAAAATACGCAAAAACCACTCAATACATACTCCAGAATATACTAAATTCAATACAAAATTTAACAACTAAAAACAGCTTTCGATTCTCTGAAATGAAGACAAAATATACAGGGCGGTCCACGTAACTTGTGCAGCTCGATGACTTCCAAAATATGCACCGCATGAAAAAATTTTGCATACAAAAGTTGCATAGTTTAAAGGGATACATTATGTAGTGTATTTATTGTTTTTATAGGTGGAGATGTTTTGGAGATTTAAAGGTCAACTTTGTTTTTTTAAATAGAATACTATATTTTTTATATAGAAATATGGAAGAATATCGAATTCTGAATAAAAAAGTATTGACTTTTATTAGCCCTAAACCTAATAGCTAACGAGTAATTTCACTTTATTCCTTGATTATTTTCACTGTTCTACAGAAATCTGTGATAAGGTTGAGTCTCCAATTTGATATTGCATGAAGAAAATTGTCAAGAAATAAAGTGAAATTACTCGTTAGCTATTATGTTTTGGACTAATAAAGATCAATACTTTTTTACTCAGAATTCGAATTCTTCCACATTTTCATACAAAAAATATAGTATTCTATTTAAAAAAACAAAGTTGATCTTCAAATCTTCGAAACGCTTTCACCTATAAAAAAAATAAATGCACTACGAAATGTATTCCTTTAAACCATGCAACTTTTGTATGCAAAATTTTTCGTACAACGCATATTTTGGAAGTTATCGAGCTGCACAAGTTACGTAGGCCACCCTGTATAAATTTCTCCATGCAATATACCGGGTGAGGCACAAATTAGTCCCCACGATTGTTTAGCCCCTTTCGATTGTCTAACAAAAAAATATTTCTTATGTAAGTTAATCAGTATTTAACTGACAAGAAATTGCAGTTGCTTTTTAAAAGCAAATTGATTTTCGATAAGGAATTGAGGTCACTGTAAATGAAACTAAGTATTTTTAACTTCATAGTATTATAGGCGACGTCGAAATAAATTGAACGACCTGCTACACTATGACCTTCAAATGACATTGGAAGAAAAATTGCCATGAATCAAGTGGCACAATATTTGAAATAATTCGGCGATACATTTAAGTCTATGTAATGTACTCGTATTATTGATTACTGATCTCGCGTTATAAATCAAACGTTACAAATTCCAGATAAGGTTTAAAGTCTGTGTTGATAGTCTGTGTCGCTATTAGAGTTATTGAGGTGCTTCATTATTTTCAATAATTCCCTTTACATTTTAGAAAAGTATGCTTTAATTCTGGCTATTATTTTTGTTTTATATAATTTGATGTTTTGCTATGACTGATTGTACGTAACCCAATTTAGTACGTCTCTTGTGTTTTTTGAGTCGAACACTTCTCCCAATTTCACAGATGTATATTATTCCGCAAAAGCAAAATATTTTATAGATATTTGATAAAAATAATTAAGGTTGTGGATCTTTAGGGAAAGTAAGGAATTCGTTTGCATGGTGGAGACTACATGCCTTGAATATTGACCGACATTTGGAACCAAAACTGGCCAAAGTTAATGGGAGATAAACCTTCCAAGAAATTCGTATGTTTTTTCCAGAGAATGTGAGTAAAATAGAAATACATAACATGGCACGGCCTTTGAGTACACTAGCGAGTGAATCACCCTATACTATGTGTACTATAGGAACATGAGATAATGATAGTTTGTACGGTTACAGAGGTAAAAGGTGTAATGGCTTGCTTCGCCTGCCCCCACTTTTGACACTTTTGAAATCCTACCAATACGGTTGTTTCCACGTACTTATATTTCATAGAATTGAATGTATTCTTAATATATATGCAGAATATCTTCAATAAGTTCTCAGACTGCTTTCATAACTCGCGCTGTGTAAGCGCCATCTATCTCATATTGCTATTTTTTCAAAGCGTATTTTGTCTCCTAGCAACTGTCAACAAATGCGAAAAATCGGATGACGCAATCAAAAGTTCTTAACATTGATGCGAGTTATTATTCGGTGTGGTCATTACGGGAAAATGTTTAAAGATTTGTATAATGCCGAGCGATTGTCCTCGGCCGCGATTACCGTTAATCCTGTTAGCATACAATAATCGGGAGATTATCTCTAAGAGAATTTGTACAGCGAGCAGTGATAGAAAAACGCGTTTATTACTAGTTTTTCTGGCATCGGTAACGTCTCATTACCTTCGATTCGAGTGTGCTAACGGTGTTGATGACGTCAGTACCGTGAGAGAGTAGTGCGCTAAGAATTAGACGGAGAAAGACTGCCGAAATTTAAACAGCACCGCGTAACGACTAATTAGAGTAACGCGGCCGCGTCTTCGTCTGTCAATCCGCGTAGTCCTACGTAGACTTCCCACTAAAGCGGATCGGCTCCCGATTCCACTCGAACGGAAAGATTTACGAAAGGAAAGTTCTAATAGTTTAATATTCAGAACGATTCTGCCAGTATTTGACGGGTGTAAAGAGTAGATGTTCAGTCTGGTGCGGGTCCACTGATTGACCTCGCACAGCTGAGAATTCGTTAAACTCGAGAAAAGTGTGGAAATAATCCGCCTTTTCCTTGACAAACGGATCGGTTTAGATTCGGTCAAGTACGCCCCGGAATCTTGTATGGGATTTCCCAAATCGAGATTCCACAACATCAGTCCTGCGGCAGGAGATCGAGAAAATACACCAGTAGGGTGTTCGATATCCTGTGGAGTGATCGAGAGCATACACCAGTAAACGATCGAGACATAAGAAAGTTGGCAAATTTACGCTTCAATTTTCTTGTGATTACCGCCAGGCTGAGGAGACACCTAAGGAAGGCACCTACATGGTGAACCATCCAGGTGCGTCCACTGTAGTCGGGTCGACGTCCACAAAGGACGCCTGACTTTTCCGGTCTTCGAGTCCTTACTCCTACAGATCCCGCCGGTGTAACGTTTAGAGGAGCACCTGTGTGGAGGAGTAACGGAGTCGTGGGTCAGGCCCCCACGTGGTTCAAATACTGCTAAGTGCAACGAATAGATGTGCAACGTGCAGTGCACCACGTGTAGTCGGGCTCCGTAGTGCAATCCCTGACCAATAAGTCGTCTGTTGAAGCAGCCAAGAGTAGCCGCAGTTCGACGGTTGGGCTGTTGCACTGCACTGCGTTTCGACGCATAGACTCAGTGGACAGACTCTCGGGAAAAGTTCATTTGGAGCCTTGCAACCTCCACTTGCAATCCCATCCACAAGGTAATCGACTGCAAACTAGCGAATTCGTATATTACGAACGAGCAAAATTCTCCGCTCCTGTACGTTCGAATCACGAAGCCAGGACCGTGAGGACACAAACGCGGCATAAATACGTATAACGTGTTTACGTGTGTCTAACACATAGCCATGTTTTTCTGATTATAGGAATCTTGGCCTACCTCAACCCGGCGAGTTCGGCGACCGGCAAATATCAGGCAGGCAACGAAATTTCGAAGATTAAATTTTTAATCTTCCTTTTGTTATAATTATAATTTATTTTGGTTTTCTTTGGATTTGTTCAAATTGTTTATGTTTGTAATAAAAGGTCGACGTAGAAGGCCGACGAAAAGAAAACCAGACGCAAGTAATAATTTTCCCTGAAAACTCCTGTACCTCTATCTGGACCTCGTCGTTAGAAGCATCAGCTTTTTAACATAAGTAAATAATTAACAATAGTTAAGTAAGTAATAATTAACATAAGAAAATAATGGAACAAAGATTAAACATTAAACTTTGTTTCAAGCTCGGTAAAAGTGCGACGGAAACGCTTCAAATGTTGCAACAAGCTTATGGCAGCAATTGTTTGTGTCAAAGTGAAGTGTTTAAATGGTATGGTCGCTTCAGAGATGGTCGGAATAGTCTTGAGGATTGTGAACGCTCTGGCCGGCCGAGGACAGCAAAGACAGCAGAACTCATCCAGAAAGTTAGAGAACTTGTGGCGCTGCTTCGCTGCCGGGTGGGGTTGCTCGTGCTTATTCTGTAGGATGAAGGAAAAGGAAAGGAGGGGGCGCGTGTCGTCCGGGCCTGCTAGTGGACTCATCAGTAAGGCTTTCTAGCAGGCCCTGCCTTAGACGACTGGGATATTGGGAAGTCGTTCGAGGAGTGTATATATAGCAACTGAGAGGTCGGTCGAGCGCTTGTGAGAGCGCGACCCCTCTGGTGGCGAGCATGGGAGGCGACGCCACAAACTCATCACCGATGACCCGACAATGACTGTGGAAGACATCGCCCATCAATATAGCGTATCTGTAGGAACGATCTACTCAACTTTGAGGGAAGATCTCAATATACAGAAAGTGTGCGCACGATTTGTACCGCACACGCTAACCAAGAAGCAAGAAAATGCTCGTTTGCTTCACGCGAAGGATCTCATAAAAACAGCCCGAAAGGACCCAAATTTTCTGAAAACGCTTGTTACCGGTGATGAAACACGGCGCTTTCAATATGATCCCAAAACGAAGCGCCAAAGTGCCACTTGGTTGCCATCAGTAGAGCCGAAAGCCAAAAAAACACGTTTTTCGAAGTCACACACTAAGACAATGCTCATTTTTTTCTACGATTGTAAAGGCATCGTTCATCGTAAATTCGTTCCACCTGGCCAGACTGTCAATGCCGACTGTTATCTTGATGTAATGCAACGTTTGCTAAAGCGAATCACTCAAATTTGGCCCGAATACCGAAAGGGTACAGGACGGTCGTTACTGCATGACAATGTGCCGTCTCATACTGCCTTTGCAATATGTGAGTTTTTGGCCCAAAAAGTGTCGCCGTCGTTGTCCATCTGCCATATTCTCCAGATATGGCCCCTTTCGACTATTATCTCTTCCCAAAATTGAAAATTGCAATAAAAGGCACGCGATACGACGACATTCCGGCGATTCAAGCTACCGCGCTGTGACGATGATCCTCGACTCGATTCCGAAAAATACCATGAAAAAATCAATTTACGATTTAGTTAGCCGCGCCAAACGTCGTATTGCCTCAGAAGGAAAGTACTTTGAATAAAAATAATGATTCATGCGAAACCGAACGTTGTTTTAATTATTACAGCAACAACTTGAGAACTTATTGACGATACCGTGTATGACGTATGTATAAGCATGAAAAGATAAAAGTACCATAAACTGATATAATACTGACAGTACAAGTTAATTTTTTTTTGCGTCGCGAAACATGTTTTTTCTATTTTTACAATAGCAATTCGACGTTTATATTAACGCTACAAGTCATTAACGTAAATGGCTTTAGTGTTCCGTTAGTGTAAACAGAGTATCACAATGGCTGTTTGGACTTCCAAACACTATTATGGTCAAACAGCTTAGGACGTGTTCTTTATTCCTTTCAAATATTAATAGTACGAAGGTTTATTTAAATTTAAGGAATTTGTAACTTTACTATCTTACTGTCTCACTCGACAATAGGAAGTTGACATATAGTAAAGCCATTTACACGACGCACACGATAATTAGTTTTCAAGGGGCATTTTGGGTTCAGATACCTGCACCCTTGACATCGCGGCCAACTACCCCCGTACGAACCCACGGTGGATGGAACCTAAAATTTCAGGACAGACCCATACGGGATGGGCCAACTCCGATTTGCCAATAAAGACACCTCCCATAATAGAATTTTTGAGACGAGCTCAGAATTCAAGATTTAAAGGATGAGATTCAGATTTTCAAGAATTTGTACGAATTGAACCGTTTATATATCCGCACTGAACATTTTCTGTTAACTTGTTTTATGTTTATATATTCGAATTGTTAATAAATTATTGTGTTGGCAAATAAATGTTATTTTCTTTTCTATTTGCTAAATAATCGGCTTCACGAACTTTGTGGGAGCCAACAATGGCCGTCATGAAGAGCTCTCTCAAGCGATCACGCGAACTGGTCCTGACCGTCGGGTCAGGGCTTTTCCCAATACCTGTGACGTGCGGTCCACTCTCTCGATCGCAAAATGTAACAGGTACCAGCGTACCATCCTGAACGGAAAAAGTTCTGATTGGCCACGGCTGGCTTCTTGCAGTAGCACATAAGACGCGACATTGCACATATAATACAACATACATACAAGTGCAAACCTTGAACAAGCAAAGACAACGGCACATCGCACGAGCTATCATACGAACGAGAGAGGGACGACCATACAACAAACAACAACGGCACACAAGTCAAAGGATCCTGTCTACAACACATTCAACCACTTGCATATCAACAGATATGTGAAAAGAGCTCTTGTAGCTGCGCAACATATTGCACTCGAGCGCTCAACAATACGCGATGCTCTAAACCCGCACCTCGGACAATGCTTTGTAGTTCATCGCTTGCTATTGCTCTATCCCAGAAGCATAAACTAACACTTTCTATGTATTCCGGTCGTTTTTGCCACGTGTTGCCTACACGACTTAAGTTACGGGAGGTGGCTGATCGGCTAATGAAGGGAATTCGCTTATCTTGTCTTTATGTGTGCATATAATTAGATCGACTGCCATCATCTCATCTCTTTTATTCACTGCAGCAGCAGTTCATTTCATTCCGGCGTTACGATTCTGTTGAAGTTAAATCCGTTCCCATCATCCTGAAACGTACCGTCGCATCGGGTACTAGTCAGGTGGCCGCGTGAAATTTCTTTTAATTTCTGAGGGGTTGTAAAGCCCTCTAACCATCGCGATACGTGGGTTCCTTGGCCGTCGCTTGCTAAATTAATTTTGAGCGACTAGTTCTAATAATCGGAAGTTTTCTAAGTATCGGAAGCTGTTTTTTGCGATGTAATTTTACTATGATTTTTCCGAAATGATGTTCGAACAACAATTGAACCTGAAGATTTGGAACGATTACTTCGAATGTCAAAAGACGAGTCTCGAAGTTTCCGGAGCCCATTTCCTTCTCAGCGCGAACCCCCTCCGAAACGCGATTTGGGGGTTTGTCAACTGATTCGCGTTGATTTTTTATGGTTCATCGATTGGCGAAACTCCTCCCTCACCCGATCGTAGTGGAGAAAAAGTCCCAGGTCACTCTGGACGAGGGTGACCGAGATTTTTTCCCCAAGACAAAGGATCCATTAATTTTGCCGAGGAAAAAACGGGACTCCGGATTAAAACGCGTAGCTGCACGTGCGTTGCAGCCGTTTTATGGTTGTATTATTCCATGAGTTGGTGATCGTCGTTGTAGAGGACCGTACCACCCGCGGAACTATACAGCCCTTCGTTGGTCAACTTGAGCCTAGCGCTTTCGAATCGTTAAAGTGCTTGAACTATTTACGACGAAATTTGCCAGATGCAGAATATTCGAAGACTTTTTTGACAAAGTCAAGTTTCCGCATCTGACACCATAAACGAGCGGAAAACCCCGAGCCGACCGAACGGAACACATCCGGAACGCAGACCCATGGATTGTCATCCGAACTGGAAATACCAGGCCCTGACCCTCCTTAAGATACCATTACTTGTCAGTGAGTTGGTCGACGGACTTTTTCGGCCCTGTTCCGTCCTAATCTGAGCAATAGAAACTAAAAGCTTAACAGTTACTTTTATCGAAAAAATTATATTAATGTTATTACAGTTACATTTATATTTATAATTTCTCCCATAACAATCAGGCGAATCCCTATCAGTTTTTATAGTATGTTTTCGTTTTTAACTTTTATTGTTTCATTCACTCAACTTTTTTACTACAGATTTGCCTCATTCGCCGCCCCCTTTTTTATACATAGACAGGGTGTTCGATCACCTCTGGAAAAAATTTTAATGGGAGATTCTAAAGGCTAAAATAAGACGGAAATCAAAAACATCAATTTGTTGATTGAGACTTTGATAAAGAGTTACTAACGTTTAAAGTTCCGCCTATAGAACGGCAATCTGCGAATAACTGCGTGCATGCAATAATGGTTCTCACTCAGTATGAAAAACTCTACTTACTGACGTATCAACAGTCTTATACCTTTGTAAGTGAGAACCACTAGAGCTGACCTGCCTCAACTTATCGCGCGCACGCAACTGTTCGCAGATTGCCGTTCTACAGGCTGAACTTTATACGTTAATACCTTTTCAACGAAGCTTAAGTCAACAAATTGTTCTTCTTGATTTTCGTCTTATTTTGGTCTGTAGAATCTACATTAAAATTTTTCCCAGAGGTGGCCGAACAGTCTGTATGTAATCGTCAATATGTTTCATCCAAGTAGTATGCTTTACAATGTTTTTTTTATAATATTGAAATAATCAAGCACCATAGTAAAAGATCATTCCGTAAATATTATTCCTTAACGAAGTATGAATCGACCTGTTGTTAATTTCTAAATTAATATTATCGGAAATAAAATTTCGGATATCGTTTTTTAATGGTTAAAAATATTTGTTACAATTACATTTAATGCCATTTTAAGTAATGTCAATTATATTAGGACATTGCGGATGAGATAGATTAGACGGCCCATCACTATCGAGTATGTTATCCACTTATCTTAAACCACATGAGATACATAGATGAACTATGGTGTCATTGCGACTGGTTTCAATATCATCGTTTTAGGTTAAAGTTATATTTACATGTTCTTAAAGCTTAGTTTATGAAAATGGCGCAAATATTTGTTCAAACAACAAAGTGATACTATTTTTTACGGCTACATTAAAAAATCATTTATTTCACCAGTAATTAAATTGTTTATTTGTCATAAAATTGTACAAAATAACGATGTGGAGCGAAACGTTTTATGCCATTTACTAAAACAAAACAACACTGGCATAAAGCGCCTTTGATGAATATGTAGTTTCAGAATTACTTACATATACAGGGTGAGTCACCTAACGTTTGCACCTGAAATATCTTTGTTATTTTTAAAGACATGTCAAATGTCTTAAGGACAAAATTGAATGGTAAATATGCCAAAAATATTTTTATTTCTATGTCACTTTTTTTAAAGAAATCAAGGTCACCTTCATTTTTTTAAATGGGATTACCCGTTTTGAAACACATACAATGATAGTCCCTTTCATTAGGAATTCAGTGACTATAATTATTCAAGGTCATTGAAGGTCACGTTCGGAGAAAATGTTATAAGATGTAAAATATGGAAGCTGTTGATAACACTGTTCTACAAATAAAATTTTTTTTTCTGTTTTTCAATATCCACTAGGTAATTCTTATAGAGCTTAGTTCCCTAAACACGAATCTGGAAACGGAATTGCTGTATCACCCTCAGTTTTCGAAAAACACGAGTTTTTGTAAAAACGTCCAATTTTGGGCAAAAACGAGGTTTTACGCGAAAATTAAAAACATCAGAAATTTCCACTTTGTCTTAAAAGATAGAGGAGAGATTCCTGAATATGCTAACATCAATAGTTATAATATTTTGTGCTTTTGAATCGTTATAAATGATCGCCAAAATTTAAAAATGTGTCAAAGTACATACTTTATACACAATACTTTTACATATTTACGAAAAGTTCTTTATCTGACACGAAAACTATACACAGGATCTGATTCTGCAAACATTTCTGAGGAAGAAACTGTCCAACAGAGGTGTAGAAGCCGTCCTGAATTGTCACAAGTCGAGAAAATGTTCGTCGGCAACGCGTGCACGGCGTTTTGCCGCCACATGGCCATCGCTAGCCTACCAGCGCCGTAGCTACGCATAATCGATGCAACACTGATAATATATTAGGTTCCCAATTCCTGTATATGTTTATCATGTTTAATTTTTTAATCTGTTTGTGGATTTGTAAAAAACATTTTCTGATCATTTCCATTTCTAAACAATTTCGATGTTCATTGTATGTATATGATCTTTCTTAGAAAAGCGTACATGTTCGAGTGATTCCATTGATGGATTTACATGAATTTTGAAAATATAATTCAGTGATTAGTATCATACAGTGTACAACAATATTAAGCAATAAAAGTTACAAAAATAAAATGAAATATATTATGTACAGAGTGCATACCCTATTGTACCATTACACCAGTTTCGCTTGTAGGTAGCTACGGCACTGCCGCGCCGAGATAGGCAAGCGATGGTCGCGTGGCGGTAAAACATCGTGCACGCGTTGCCGATGAACATTTTTTCGACCTGTGACAATTGAAAACGGCTTCTACACTTCTGTTGGACAGTTTCTTCTTCAGAAATGTCTGCTGAATCAAATCCTGTGTATAGTTTTCGTGTCAGGTAAAGAACTTTTCGTAAATATGCAAAAGTATTGTGCATAAAGTGCGTACTTGGACACTTTTTCAAACTTTGGCGATCATTTACAACCGTTCAAAAGCACAAAATATTATAACTATTGATGTTAGCACATTCAGGAATCTCTCCTCTATCTTTTAAGACTAAGTGGAACTTTCTGATGTTTTTAATTTTCACGTAATACCTCGTTTTTGCTAAAAATTGAGCGTTTTTACATAAACTCGTGTTTTTCGAAAACTGAGGGTGATACAGCAATTCCATTTTCAGATTCGTGTTTAGGAAACAGGGCTCTACAAGAACCACCTAGTGGTTATAAGAAAACAAAATTCGTGTTAAACAGTGTAATCAGCACTGGCTTCAAGAAGTTGATTACCAAAGACAATGAAGCGTAAATGTATGGTATGATATTTTGAACGATAAAGTAATCGGACCATACATCATTACTGGAACGATGACAGGGCAAAAATATTCTCAAGTTTTGCAAGAAAATCTGCCAATTTTGTTGGAAGATGTCCCTCTACAAAACCGTTACGATATGTGGTACTAACATGATGGCTGTACGGCCCATTATAGACGAGTAGCAAGAGAAACATGGGATTCTAGGTTTCCAAACCGATGAATTGGATGAGGTGGTACTGTCTCATGGTCGGCGCGTTCGCCTGACTTAAATCCACTGGATTTCTTTTTGTGGGGTCTACTAAAAGAGATCACATACGCAAATGCTCCAACAACAGTTGAAGTTATGCATCAGCGGATCATCACAGCATGTGCGAATGTCACCTGGGATGTACTCGTCAGAGTTCAACATTCCTTCAGAGACCTTTTACAGCAATGTATCGATGTAAATTCCCATTATTTTGAACATTTATGAAATACAGGTATTATGCTTTCATATTTTAAATCTTGTACATTTTCTCCGACCGTGACCTTGAATGACCTTGAATAATTATAGTCACTGAATTCCTAATGAATGGGACTATCATTGTAGGTGTTTCAGAAAGGGTGATTCTATTTAAAAAAATGAAGGTGACCTTGATTTCTTTAAAAAAAATGACATAGGAATAAAATTATTTTTGGCATCGTGTGAACACCATTGTACCATTCAATTTTGTTCTCAAGACACTTGACGTGTCTTTAAAAATATCAAAAATATTTCAGGTGCAAACGTTAGGTGACTCACCCTGTATAGTTCGACTTTTCCATGTGTCCAACTTTACTTCAATTATCCTACATATTGATAACAAAAATATGCCCTTGAAACTTTTGTCAATAATTCCAGAAGCACTCACATATTTCCAATATATTAATTAATTTATTTCAGGTTTAATTATCGAATGAAAGTGTTATAAAAATAAAATTAGATCCAGCAAATCTTGCCCTAGACGCAACTATATTTTACAACACTAAAAAGTGTATTCTAGTGTGAAGTGCGTTTTTTCCAACTTTCTTGCGGAATTTTTTGCAAACAAATTGTAACACCTCTTGCAGTCATACTACATTTATTTACACATGTTTTAGCGATAAATTAAAATTCTTTGAGTGAAAGAAAGTTACAATTGGTTGCACTGTATACTCTCAAACATAGTCGCTTTTAAAAAAAAATCATCTCATGGTGTTCATGATTTTTGGACAGAAGTTTGACTATAGTTAATACTAGAACAAAAGAAAAAAGTAAGTAATTAAAAAAATGGCAACACTTTGAAGTTTTCTCTAAATATAGTTTCGAGAAAAATGTTTTTAAATTTTTGTATTGCTATAACAATGACGTTAACTATCGCGTCCTTTATGTAGCCATAACTTTGTTAAATTTAGGAGTTCAGGCATAAGATTTTACAAATATATTTTTCAAATTATATTCTTTAAGAAAATGTAAGAAAAAAAAATTGATTTTTTCAAAGGTTTACACTAGAATACCCCCTTAAAGAATCTGTCTAGTTTTAAGATTTAAAAAATTGATTTTTTACGTCGTACAGTTTATTAAAATTTTAAGTCTTAAACGTATTATGCTGATAGAATTATGGTAAAATTGGAAAAATTGGTAGTATAATAAAACTTTAAACTGAACTTTATACATTCTCTTATATCAAACTTTAAAGTGGTTTCTTTTATAAATGACATTTTTTAAGACAGTTAGCAGGATTTTACAGGAACCAATGACCAAATGTATAAGACTTGAAACTTGATGCATTTGTAAAACAGATTCTCCTCGATTATCGGAACTAAAATAAATTCAATATCTGTGAAAGCGTTATAATAACTTTCTCAAAAAGAAAATTTCAGATTACTTTCTTTATAAATCGTATTGTTAAAGAATCCATCATCAAAATCTGGACGAAAAGCCTATTTTATTTTTCAAATCTTTTCATTTAATCTCGCTTTGAAACGAATCAATTAATGTGTATGCTTCCAGAATTATTGATAAGACTTTCGGAGGTATAATTGTGGTACCAATATAATAAATCGCTTATTGTAACTGTTTTCTTAATAAAATAAGTATAATTCTATTACTTGGACATGGTCTGTGGAGATGGTTATGTAGTACCAATATACGTATAATTGCTCTTTTATTTGCTCCGTCTGATATACTTCACCCTTAATATGTAATAATATATTAATATATCATCCTACAAATTCTACTTTTTCTATATTTATCTATAATATTATTTGCTATTAAGAATTTGTTATCACACTGAGTATCCTGAGCAATTTGAAGATTTCAACATTCGACACAGTGGAACCTCGATAATTACAACCGCAATAATTTTATAAAGACTGGGCCAGTCATTTAGACATAAGTGAACTGAACTAACTGGTAGTAATAACTATAGATAATGGAGATTTTTTCAAATCTGTTTATTTGCCATGCCAACAAGTACAATAGTTCATTCACATGCTTTGTTATATTTAAAGACATCTACAATTTAGAATTATACAAGTATGATAAAAACTGGTTCACAAATGAGACTATATTTGAAATTATATTTAAATAAACATTTTCGTAATAAAAATGACTTATTATTTTGATTGTGATAAGTAGGACTAAGATATTTTTAGACATTTTCAGCTTCGTTTTCCTGTAATATTCGACATTTTATAATTCTTTCGACAAATGCAGTCTACTTTATGTCTGTTTTCTATAAACTATCCAGAGTATATCAGCCTGTTCTGAACTATCTGTACTTGAGAGACAACATTGAATATTTTTCCGTTTTTCTATTGTAAATATATTCATTACCCAAAATTACGTTGTCGCGTTTTGTACATTAAACTTCCCACTACGAATCATTCCTGTAACGTGTGTGAATATTAATTACATTCGTATAGGTGGTCATTTCTATGGTAATCCAAGCATTTTTAGAATACGACGTAACGTATTCACATCACGCGTGCATTCAGACGCGCGATATACGCGCCGGGCCACGATGTTCGCAATATTTGGCAAATATTCATAGAATTCTTCTTTTAACTCGCGGATGGATAGACATTCAAAATATTTGCTGAACGTGCTACGAAAATATGGAATATTCTTCACATGCGACGCGCTTGTTTTCGATGTGCCCCCTGAATATTCCGCAGCGCGCATCCACTGGCACAGCGAGCGTAAAAATACGCCGCGATAACTGCGCTGCACGATAACAGTCGCGAATGTTTCCAGACCTCCCATAACCAAGCTTTCGGACTTCCTCGATTTGGCAATGACAACTAACCCTGAAAAATTTCAAATTTTAGCAGTACCAAAGTAAACGTGAACGTCTACACCCTTTGAACATCACCGGCTTTTTGAAAATGTGATTCGACCATTTACGTAAGTTTACAACGCTTTAAAACAACACATATTAAAAACCATCGTTATTCGCATTTCTTAGATATTACGGGACGTGTTTTTTCCTGATAAATACTCTGTACGATTAGAATTATCTTTGCATATATTCTGTACGGACTTTTAAACAGGTATTAAATTTCACAGCTAACCAATCAAAGACATAAATTATTTATAAGGAGAATAATTTATACACGGTGTTGGTATATTGGTACAATATCTTTTCTTCATTTTCTGACCAACAGACTGGTTTAGATTATATTCTAGTGTACTTTTTCTTGTAAACGAACTAGAATTTAATTTGAAAATAATCTTTTCATGATTTCCTTCGATATTGGTTTCATATTAGAAAATAGTTTAAAAAAGTACTATACTAATATTATAATATTATTTAACTACAAATAAATTAACTATAAATAGGTAAACATTGTTTAAGAATAACTTTTGTGATAATGATTGTTTAAGTACTATTGACAGACTGAGTTCAGAAGAGATGTAAAAATGAGTTAGATCAGATTTTGATTTTCAAGGGTTTAGAAAATGTAAATAAACATTATAAGGCCTTAAAAACCAGCGTATATTGTTGATTTTATATATTACACCCATTGGTTGTAATATTGTGTATCTAAATTAGTGTTAATATTTTTAGAAATTCTATAAAGTGTGTTCATTTTGCTCATCACTGTACTAATCAAATATTTGGGTTGTTGAGTTGTTGGTTTGGTTGTTCTGTTTTTATCAAACATTCTTCTCATTAGTATCTAGTCATTTTTTTGTCTTTTGTAACATCGATATACTAATTTTTGATTATTTTTTTAAATGTTGTACATTACTCAAACCTAGAATATTTTCATTGAGACCTTCTACAAATATTGTTCTTTTTCAATACTCATTCCTAGTCTTCTTTAATTTATGATCCACAATAATTTATCTCCTAATCAGTCTCGTAATTACAAGAATTCTTCTCTACACGATCCAAAATCACAGAATGGTCGTGAAACCGACTCTTCACAATTTAATTCTATATTATTCAAAATTCATGTTTAATTTTTTTATATAAAGTGATGCTAAAAAAGCAACTCCACGATATTATCGCTCGTCCGAACTTTCAACTGGTAGTAAAAAACAATTGATTAGATTGTATTGGAATAGTATATTGCAAACTAACATTTTCTGGCCAACAAAATTCAAATTTGACATAAAAACCCATTTTCTGTGGGACATTTTATAGAATAATTTATCTAAAGATCGGTAACTGAGATGTTAGTATTCTACATTGCCGTAAATATAGTGCATCTGGTAAGGTAACTTAATCATTTGTAGTCACTAAAATTAAGCAACTTGAAAAAAAGATAGGTCAATTTTAAGTGAGGCATTATAGAAACTAAGTCTCGATATAGCTATGTGTCGTGGGCTATTCAACAGTCGGCAACGACATTACTACAGAGAAAACAGTTGTTAATAAAGTCTGTTTATATGTATAGGCAAAATTCAATTATGTAAAAAGCGAAAATTCTTTGTTAAAATCTCAGAAACTATTAAATACCCGAAGCTAAAATTGTACAATAAGGATCTACATCTTCTCTTGCCCTCGTTTCCTCTTCCCC
Organism: Colletes latitarsis; assembly: GCF_051014445.1. NCBI lineage: Eukaryota > Metazoa > Arthropoda > Insecta > Hymenoptera > Colletidae > Colletes > Colletes latitarsis. The sequence continues at coordinate 3,985,604 of NC_135139.1, read as the reverse complement.
AAAATTTAGTACCAATCACTGGGGCTCTTTGAAAGAACATTCTAATAATGTTAAAAAAAAAATATAATTAATCATTCAAATTTCAAAATATTAAAAAACGTTAATGTGTCATTTTATAATATCGATAACAACTGAGTATATCAGCATGAAGATTCCAGTTACAAATCGCTTTCCTCGATTAATACCCCAGAGTCTAATATTTATTCTCATAAAACCACATTCATTTCACTTGCTTTTCTTACTGAAAAGTGTTTGTTTATAAAAAGACTTAATACGATACTTTTTCATTAACAATGTCGCCTTTTCACACGAAGAATCAGTTCTTGAATAAGTTTTAGCAAATGACTTTTATAAAAGTGGTTTGTCATATTTTTAAATTTGACAACTATATATTTTCGAATTTTGTTTACTTATTGCGATTAAAATACTTAAAATATCTAACAAAACTATCATATTTTTCTCAACTATGTATTCTTATCTAACTACCATAAATATCACATTGATATTCGCCATTTGAACTCTATATCAATAAAGATCTAAATACATTCCACCATTCGAGCACAATAAAATATTTTGTATATGTACTACTGGGTAAAACTACAAGTGGAGTATACGGTATTATTGAACACATATGCGAATGTAAAATTGATAAGCAGATTGGTTGTTACTTTCACGTAACGACAATTCCATAGATTTTGAAAATATTTGACATTAATCTACGATGCATTGGCTAACTGATTTCTTGAAAAATTATTTTGATAATGAATTATCGCCCAAAGAAGTAAGTGGCGATTAAATATGTAAGCTTTACTAACGATGACATTCTGAAGTTTCCACTTATTTCTTATAACTTTTACATTATCTTCGGGGTAAATAATTATGCATTTCTGATTTATACAGGGTGTCCCAGCTAAAGTGTGACAGTCGCGATATTTCAATAACTATTGAGGATACGAAAAAATTGTTTATATGAAAATTACAGGATAAAATAGGATCTTTATTTTGGCGTAAACGAAAATTTTGTTTATGTTATTAATTTCAAAGATACGATGGTGAAGTTTCGTTTTTTAAATGGAACTATATATTTTTTTTGGATCATGCGATAGTGTTTTTCAAGATGAATTCATTAACCTGCAATTTATTTACTCGAGTTTTATTAATTTTCAAGATATAACGCTTGGAAGTTTACTGATTTTCGGCGGAGACGTCTCGGCTTGAGTGGCAAGTCATAAAAGCGGTCCTACTGTTGCGGTGTCCTATAGTGCCTGTTGAAACCGATACCAAGGGTCTACGCTCGAAACGGTAGGCCCGAAGAGTAAGAAACATGGAAAGTATTAACTATCCAAATTATTAACGACACCATCTTCGATGCGGCAAACTTGGACCGTAATGGACAATACTTTCCATGTTTCTTACTTTTCGGGCCTGCCGTTCCGAGCTAGACTCTTGCTATCGGTTTCAACAGGCAGAGTCAAACAGCGCAACAATAGACCCGCTTTTATGACTTGCCACTCAAGCCGAGACGTGTCCGCCGAAAATCAGTAAACTTCCAAGCGTTATATCTTGAAAACTAATAAAAATCGAGTGAATAACTTCCAGCTTAATGAATTCGTAAAAAAAATATATAGTTCCATTTAAAAAACGAAACTTCACCATCGTATCTTTTAAATTAATGACATAAACAAAATTTTCGTTTATGACAAAATAAAGATTCTATTTTATCCTGCAATTTTCATATAAACAATTTTTTCGTATCATCAATAGTTATTGAAATATCGCGACTGTCACACTTTAGCTGGGACACCCTGTAAAGAGGGGAGAGGATTTTCGTGTAACAACTCTAAAAGTATCTCATATTTATGAATTTTTTAAAACTATTGTTAATATTTGATTGTACTTTTTGAGGAATATAAGGTGATACTTTTAAATTGTAGCAAAAATTCTTTTTATGTAGATTCTTTTATTATTTAATGCAGAATTTTGTTAACTTCTTCGACGACCTCTGTCAACAGCACATCTCACAGTCATCTGATTTATAAAATGAAAAGAAATTTTTAAAAATTAAATAGTTTATACTAGGATTGAACCTTATTTAAAGTAAACAAAATGTAACATTGAAACATTTATAGCGCTTGAAAACAAAATGAACTGTTTAAATAAATGAAAAAGTATTACAAATGAAACCTGAAATTAAAATTAAAATTGGATAAGAAATTCATAGACTGTTGGTATATTATAGATATAGTATATTTTACAGTGGTTTCTATTACTACTCGGATGTGACAACTAAAGCTCTACGATAAGACTCATGAGGAATGACGTGACTTGAAGGGTAAGCCGTTTGCGGCGGAGGTGATGAAAGATGAACTTTGCACGGAGGTTGTACTTTGAACTATCTAGTCCGCGTAGCACGTTGACTAATTGTAAGATGTTTCTGCGGATTTCAGCTATTTGACGGAAGAGTATTTGTTCGGGAAACAAAATGCGCACATTCCGCTGGCCAACTCGGGTTGTTTCCGGTCCTTTATATTGCCAGATGCGGGATCGGTACTACGTCGCAAAGATCTTCGAGTCTCTCGCATTTGGCAAATTTCAAAGTAACAGAAAAGAATTGTCAAATGAAAGAAACGCTACACTCGAGTTGACCAGCGAAGGGCTATATTAGTCCGCGGGTGGTACGGTCGTTGAGGTCAAATGTAGGCACCGATGACAACGGCCATCGCCGATACGCGGAACAATATAGCCAAAAAACAGCTGCAAAACAGACGCGGCCTCTTGGCGCGTTGATAATCCGGAGTGCCGTTTCTTCCTCGGTAAGTTAACGCGGCCTTCGACTTGGGGAGGAAACCTCGGCCACCCTCGTCAGCGTGTCCTGGGACTTTCCTCCACCACCGAGGTAAAGGAGGAGTTTCCTGCCGAAATGGGGCAGGAAAATGGGTCCTCCTCTCCCAAGTCGATGGCCAATCGATCGAGTCACAAATTCCACAGAGGAATTTGCAAACACCCCCAAGTACACCTCTTGGAGGGGATCTACGCTGAGGAGGAAACGGACTCCGGACACCGAAGTCACTTTTAACCGATCCTCTCGGAGAAGCAGTCAACTCTTATCCGATCCTTTCGGGATACCAGTTATCTCTTAACCGATCCTCTTGGAGAAGTAGACAACTCTTATCCGATCAGGATACCAGTCAACTCTCTTAACTTGTTATTGAACACATATTTGAAAGTAGAACGGGGGGAAACAGTTCCTCCTATATTACAGTCGCGCTACTCATTAACATATACAGTCCACTTTGTTATTGTTACTAAATAAACGTTTTCTCAAAATCACAACTACACCGATTTCAATCCGACCAACCAAAACCAAACGCGAACAGTATTGTGACTCAGGATAGATACAAATAGTAAACAGGAAACTGTGTATGTCCTCCAACAGTCCTTAGAGAAATGTATAACGAATAAAATGAGTTTCGTTTAAAAATAATCAGTCAATTAGTTTTTGAGTTATCCTAGATGTCGGTTTGAAAAATATGATTTTTAAGAAAACACGTTTAAAGTTGTTACAAAATATCTTATAATTCTGTTATTTTTGCAAATTCAACTTTAAAATTTTAATAGCTCATTCTTGAAATCTTGAACATTTAATTTACAAGAAAAAGTCGACTTTGAACCTGTTTGGACTTCGGTGAATCGACCAGGTTTATGACACAGACTGCGTTTTAGTCAAGACCAGCATGGGCAATGGTTAAAGTTTCGTCAAAGGAACAAAGTGTCATAAACTTGGTTGGTGAAGGTAGTCTCAAGAAGTTGCAATCCCAGCGGACTGTTGGATGGCTCACACGTGGTCGGATTCGCTTACCTGGGCCGCCCTTGTTTCGTAGATAGTTTTACACGCGGGCCCAGGGACCGACGCACGCGGTAAAAAATCTCCGGAGTTGCCAAACGTGGCACCCTCTACCTTGAATGCCAAGCTACATTGGCATTGTTGCACGAAACTTTTAGTGGAAGGGGGTGCAACAGTCAACGCCTTAGCAAACGACAGAACGCCAGAACACTTGGCGTTTAGGCTCGCATAGATCATTCTAGTGCTAGAACACTTCGTTTTAGACTTGCGAACACTTCGTATTTCGACACTGGACACTTGGCTTTTAGTACTAGATCACTTCGTTTCTAGACACAGAACACTTGGCTTTTAGTAACTGAATACATCGCTCTTAGAATTCAAATACTTCGCTATTAGCATTCGAACACTTCGCCTTTAGTAACAGTACAGGTCGTCTTACAACTTAGTTCGCTTATAGACTCGGTCACATCTATTGTATCTTGTTAAGTTTTAATAAACATAGAAAATCCCACTCCGTCTCGTTTAGTCCCCTGGAAACAGGGGTGGTCCTTGGAGTTTAGTTTAGTCGGCACACCTCGTACAAATTTACGATATCCGAACGAGCACGCCTCGACCACGGATTAAACAGAACCTATTACACGGGAATACCATTTAAGGGGGTGTTTTACTGTAAAACGCGTGTTTCTAAGTCCTTCTTGGTCATTTCTTGGCAAGGAACTATACAATTTTTTCTATCAAAATATATTACACACATTCATTGACATTTGTAAAATATGTATTTTCTCAAAATAAAGTATTAATAATTGGCTATTGTGTGTGCCCTAGAACTTCGTCTTATACCGGGAATACACTGTTGTTTGTGAACAGCTTGCGGTTGTGCTCGTCAGCAGTGTCGTGATTTTCGCGAACAGCGAACACTGTTCGCTCGGAAACAGTACATCAAAGGAACTATTCGCAAACTCAAAGTTTGCGTAGGTTATAACTGATCGCAAGCAGTTCATAAGCTGCTCGCGTGCTGCTCGTAAACTGTCCTCTTCAGTATATTTCCGGCATTATAATCTCCATGGTTTTACACATTTGAAGTGAAAAATGAAAATAGAATCATAATTAGGACGAGCTTAACTTAGCACGTACGAAGACGAAAATAAAAAGCCAATAATTATGAAAATGGTAATATGTACTTTGAAATTTAATTATTCATATTTGAATGTTTTTTATCATTTTTGCAGAGTAAAAAATTATAAAAAAAGCAGGATATTTAATTGATTTTAGTACAAACTATAATTATATCTGTAAATAATTCTGAGAAAAATGAGCTTAAAAGTTTTCTATTATTTTCAAGAATTAAAAACATTTGAAAGATACGAGGAGTTTGGACATTGGATTTTGCATATGTATTTTTCAAATTATATTCTTCAAGAAAATGTAACAAAAAACCGATTTTTGAAAGGTTAGCAGTACAATAAATAATACAGTAAAATATCTCCTTAAGACGTGTAGAAATAAATTCCGTGTAAAACTTTAATTGCTGGACAGGACAAAAACTGTTCAATTTCTACTATTGTCCTCTCATAAAATTGCGCTCACGACAGTTCGAACCTTTTCAGAGTATGCCACACAAATTATCCCACCGCGCAAGGAACGCAGACATGCTCAGCCAGCCGAAGAAGCTTAATTGACGCTCGATCCGAACCAGAGCCTCCGTCCTTTCTACCCGTGAGCGGTTGTCCTCAATTAATTCATTTCAAAGATTATTGGCCATTTCCGTGCGCCCTTTGGACCGCTCGATAATACCGGTAATACACTATGATCGTCCAGCCATTCGCTAATCGCACAGTCGCTCGAAATAAACGTACGCATTGGTTCTATGTACGCAGCGAAACCGCTCAATGAATTTCGATGGGAATGGTTATGCCGGGCCACGTGCGGAAAAATCGAAGTCGGGAACGTTGAACGCCGTTCGGAAAATTCACTACAAAGAGAACGAAGAAAAAATTGCCTTGAGGAAGTCGAACTGCACGCTGAAAAGTAACGAGTCTCACGATTTTGCACAGAACCGGGCGGACTACGACGAATATCAAACGGCAAGCCAACAAAGTGGAAATTACGCGGAAATGTGCGAACACGAAAGAGGTGGAGGAAACGTTAGCGACGAGAACATAGCGAATTTCAACGACGAAAATGCTTGGAAACACGGAGACCGCAATCCGCGCTGTGATAGCGAGAACAACGAGACGCCGTTCGACGCGGATCGGAATAATAACGTTCACGGGACTTGCAAGAGCGGAATTAACATCAGCATGGTCTCCCATCGAGAGTCGCGCGAGAAGAAAATCGATGTTGAACCGAAATATAACGTTTCGTTCAAACGTTGCTACAACAGGTAATTAGGTTGCTCTGGAGTACTGATTTCTAGACTGCAGATGTTCGTGCATGTGAAATGTGACATTAATGTACGAAAAATATGCTGACTATATAGGTAATAGAGAAAGTGCAACATATTTGGAATACTAATTTGTTTCAGATGAATAAAAAATTAACTGAAAAAATGAGATCAAATAAATTATAGGAAAACTAATAAATTTTCATATTTCAAACTCGCGGTAATGAAATTTTGATCTAACTGAAAAATGATACAGAGTAACGATTTGCCAACGGTGCAAGTAATTTAATATAGTGGTATTTCAATTTAGCTTCACATTATAAAATTAAAAAACAAGTAGAAAATAAAATTATTTATTCTTGTGACCTAATCACAAGTCCAAAATGTACCATAGAAACAGTCATCTTTATTAAATATCCCTTTTAAATATATAAACACACAAGTATCATTTGTTAAATATATAGACCTTTTGTGCCTGCAGGAATAGGATGCAAAAATGATAAACAATGTTGCACTCCTCTTGTCGCAAGGTTTTCAATTGTATCCAAGTTGCTTTAAGTACTCATATAAAAAAATATTATATAATACACATTTGTTTGAAATTAATTTGTAAAATTATAAAAGACTAAGGTATAGTTTCATAGTTCTATTTGGTATTTTTAATACAAATATGCATTTGCATGAACATTCGCAATCTACCTATATAGAAATTGTGACGGGAAGTATTATGTTTAAAGTGTAACAACCCTCCTTTTAGCATAAGTATAAGTCTTCCAAACCTTTTTGTACCTGGGGAAATCCTTATGAACACCGGCGGGCCCACCCGAAGGGAGAACCGGCGGATAGTGCCGGACTCTTACCGGCTAAAACCCCACGGTGACCATCTTCAGACGCCTGGCGAGGGACCGGGAACTCTAGTGAGACATCACAGAGTCCGTCGCCGCATCGTGCCTCTTCAGGCCCCTCCCGGTGGGAGGCACTCCTCCCACCGCATTCCCACTCAACCGCAAGCGTCTGGTCACCAGCGCCCACGGCCCCGTGACATGGGACTAAGCCGCCGGTCGGGTGGCCACGTTGGCCGCAGGACTTATCCGCAGCCAACTGACCAACCTGCAGCCTTAGATAAAACCCGCGGCAAATATGCCATGCTCTGAGCCACTCACACACACATTCACACACGCAAAGCATTCATACCAGTGTTTGGTCCGCGGGAGCTTTCGCTCCGACCTCCGGAATGCCATGCGGGAATTCGGCCACCAGCCTTCTCAGGTTGATGACCTCATTCTCGCATCCCATCCTGGCGGCTGTCCCTATCCGCTACCTGGAGACGCGCCACGTAGGGGTTCACCTCCCCTGCCGCCTGGACAACCAAACGGGTGCGTGGAAAATGGAGTGAACCTACTCCGATTGCTATCGTCCAGGAATTCGACCTAATGTACAAGCTATTGGAAAGATGCTTCTTGAGGTTCCACCTGGAAATTGCAACAATCAATCTAATCGGACAAAGCTCGAGAAATCAAGAATACTCAGGGAAAGTAATTAGAAACTCTGCTGGAAGAATATGAAGACCAATTGCTGTGCCGTAAATTTCACTTGCGAATAAACCTCAAGAAGTGCAAGTTTTGCTACACCAAAATCAAGTACCTAGAACACGTCATTTTGTCCCACGAAATACAACCAAATTCAGCCGCTCAGGAATCTGCAGGAAGTACTAAGCTTCGTCTAAATTTGTTCGTAGAACCGAAGGTTCATGGCAAACTTTACAACCATTGTCAAATGGGGAGAGACCCACCTGATAAAGAAGAAAGCTGTGTGAATTTGGAAAGAAAAACAAGAAGCACTATTCCAGAGTCTGAAACAGAGGCTGATAGAAACACTCATCCTGCAATCCGCGGTTGGAACAAGACCGCACAAACTCCGCACCCATGCAAGCAGTTACGCATTGGGAGCTGTTTTACATCAGGTGAAGGTTCTGGAAGAACATCCCGTCGAATACGCGAACCGCTTACTGGCACCCCTAGAGAGTAACTATTACACGACTCTTCCACTGCAGGTCATTATGAAGCAGAGCGCACCATACATTTCGTCGCTAAACAATACTAATAGCTGAACATGCGCTAGAACGTGACCAGCCACGTCAAAAACTACGTACAGTGTCAACTATCCAGGGACGTGCCGAGGAAGCACTCGTCGTTTAGGTCTGTTGGAGAGAATGACTTCGCCAGACCACGAAGTATTCTCGGTATTCTCAGAGATAATGAGTTTTTTCTTAATATCGTCTTATTTACTGATGAAACAACATTCACAAATCACGGGAATGTTAATTTGCATAACGTGCTTTTTGTGAGCAGCGGAAAATCCACATTAGCTGCGACAGGTTGAACATCAAAAACAATGGTCTGGGAATGTATGGTGCGGTATCGTAGGTGATAAAATTTATCCTACTTATTTTATTAATGGAAATTTGAATGGCAACACCTATGCTAATTTTATTAAAAATACATTGGGTCTTTTGCTAGAAGAGTTATCTTTACTTACACGACAAACCATGTGTTATCAACCTGATGGATATCCACCACATTATTCATTGATTGCGTGAAGGGAACCCGATGAAAAATTTCGAAGTTGGATTGGACACGGCGATGGTCCGATAGCGTGGCCAGCTCGTTCACTAGAATTAACACCTCTGGATTTCTTTCTGTGGGGAACACTGAAAGAGAAAGTGTACAAAGAAGTACCAGCTACACCTTACGACATGCAATAGCGAATTATTGCAGCCTGTGCGTCAATAAGTTTTGACACTGTGAGACTTGCACGTCAATCAATCGTAAAAAGAATCCAATGGTGCATTGACAGTGATGGTCATTACTTCGAACATCTACTACAAACTTATGTTTCAATTACTACTAAAACCGTAAGTAGTATCGCCTTTCTCTACTTTCTATGACCTTCAATGACCTTATATAATAGGTCGTTGAACTCGTTTTAAGACCCTTTATCATGATACGGAAGTAAAAACATACCGATCCGTTTAAAAAAATGGATGTGATCTTAGAATGTCCGAAGTACCTCCACCTGCAAAAACACTATTAACGCCACCAGATGGCCCCCTTCGTACTGTGCAATTTTATTTCAGCAAATATTTCTATGAAATTTATAATTTGCGAGATATCTGAAGTGATAATAGTTATTACCCTACCCTGTATACGAGCGAAATACGTTTGAATTATTCTCCTTCACCCACATCGCTACTAATTACTGGTCTAAAACTTACTTTGTCAATCAAAGACCACGCTTCTTAAAATTTTTTAAATAGTGTAAGACTTGGTCCTTCGAATTTTATCATTTTTTCAATGAATATACTTTGTAAAACAATCTCATTAATATAATGTCTGCAAGGTAAATACAAAATCTCCCTTTCAAGCTTTTGTTCCAGAAGAACACAAGCTCCTTTGAATCGTCAAATAAAGCAGTGCTTTCAAGACTTTGAATATTATTTTGTACACGTTTACATGAATTATTTTACACGCATGAATTAATTGTAACATTAAATAATTAAGAAACTATAATCTTGATATACATCTAATTTATGTCACTGAAAAGTAATATTTATTTTATGAAAATATGAAGTCGAGGACGTAAAAACAGAATCACTTAAATATCTTCGTTATTTATAAACATATAACAAAAATGTTATAGGTAAAACTTGTACTATTTAACGAAGTAAATATAATGCGAAGAAGTATATTTTCTTTCCGCAATAATTTTTAAAAATTTTAGAATCGCGACTTATGAAAACAAATAATTCTAAATTTGATTTCTATATCCTTATAAAGTATAAAAAGACAAATTCAAAGGGATACCAAAATATATGATAGTGATACACTTTAATGGAAGAACAGGGGTTACAAAAATTCAAAATTTTCGACTTCGATGAGTCATGTCCTCCCGTTGTTCGATCAATTTTAAATTGTGCATAGGTTATTTTTTCATCTAGTGTCACAATTCCAGGGAGTGTCCCAAAACAAATTCCAAAGTTGTAAAATAGGGTTCACCCTAATCGACAACCTTAGATTTTTTTGAGGGAGAACCACACTTAAACCGACCTGGCTCAACCTATCGCGCATACGCAGTTGTTCGTAGATTGTCTTCCTACAGACGGATCTTTAAATGTTAACAACTTTTTAACGAAGCCTTAATCAACAAATTACTATTCTTGATTTTCGTCTTATTTTGGCCTTTAGCATCTCCCCTTAAATTTTTGGCATATAGATGCCAAACATCCTGTATATTTGTAAATCATTTGGTTAACTAGAACTTGAGATATCGTGCACATCAGTTCAAAAAATGAGGTTTCGATGAAAACTCCTTCAAAGATCTGAAAGTCACACGCTGCAGCTATAAGCTTCTTCAAACAGTTCTAACGCCGTTAACATTATGAATTCAAAAAAGTCCTGCTGTTAACGTGTTTTCAAAGGCATATACTTTAAGAAAATGAAAAAATATCGATTTTTCCAAATTTCTAGATTAAATACCTACAAAATAACAGTAGATTTACAGAACCCGTATATATTATTTGCTAACAATTTAGGTTGAATTTGACTGATGTAATGATATAAATATGTACCCTAATTAAAAGAAACACTGCATTTTAATGTAACCATCAACACGACGGTAGTCATTAAAAACATGTGGAATCAACGTTCGTAAATCTAATGTTATGTATACGGTATCGTTCGATAACCTCTAACTATGCACGTAATAACGCCATTTACGTTTATTGTATTTTAGTATTAATCAAGTGTGGGACAAGAAACGAAGGAAGCGTTCAAACCCCGACAGAGCAGCCAAAAGGGAAAAACCGAACAGGTTTCTCGTAGTTTCACCAAAATGTACGACCGTTTAGAACGCCACTTAACAAATTATTCCAATCGAATACAGAGTAAAGAAAGAAGATGAACCCGACGAAAGTTCGAATTTTCGTTGCACGTTCGAGAATTGTTGCGGGAACTGCGAGTCATACATCATGGAAATTCCAGAGGCCGACTTCGATACTTACCAAAATTGGCAGAACATGAATTTCGAGTCCGGGAATGCGTGCTTCGAAGATTGCTGCTGTCCTCGAAAAATGAAAATATACTCCTCGAATGTGAGTGTACGTTCCAACGCGCGTAACGAAAAGCCCTGTGTAGCGTGCGTGGAAAATGGAAAACGTTGTTCGTCCGAAGATCCGAAATCTGCAACTGATTGTTACGCATCCAGCAAACAATGCTTGCAACGCGTACACTTCATAAAGCCGCGTTATTCGTCGTGCTCCTTCTGTTCGAGGAAATGCACACCATCCAAGGCCAGTTTGTTCGTCGAGATCGGCGAAAGCGTGACCGACGTGTGCAACTTGAGCTCTGGACAAATTTTCCAGTTGTGCGACGAATCGATGGAATCGCTCGAAAACGATTCGAATCAAAGAGAATATTCGGCTGTAAGAAGCAAGAAATCAGACTCATTGAAAAGTCGGAGTAATTCGAAGAAGCACGGCGACTTGTCTGTTAAGAAATGTAGCGCGAATTGCAAGACCCGATCGGGAACCGTGGGACGCAGCTTCTCTGATCGAATCGCGTCTATGGAAAAGTGCTTCGACGATGAAGCGCCGGGATGCTGCAATCAGAAGACAAAACACACGAGGTCTACTGTAAGCTTTCAGGGCAGATATGATTGCAGGTACAGTAAATCTTCGTTGTAAAATCAACAGATTCTGTTCGTTGTAAGATTATCACTATCCCCGCTAGTTGGATAGAGATCTCCATCGAAATCGCTGAAACGTGAAAGAAAATAAGAGACGAAAAAAAGTAACAACGATATATGTATCAAAAAGCATTTGGAGACCACAGTCTTAAGGAAAAATAAATTTAAAAAATTTTTGATTTTATTCTTTTAAAAGTATTAATGAGATTTTTTTGATAAATATAAGACAAAATACGATATGATTTGGATACTTTTTAAATATTTTATCGTAACGTCTATTTTCTTTCACTTCCTTTCACTCACTTTCAATTCCTTTTAATAAATCACAAAAACGATTTCTTAATTATACAAGTATAATCCTTTCTCTCAATGATCGCAGTCTAGGTCTTGCAAAAACATAATTTATTCAAATGGTTCAACGGAATTCACGAGTATTACACATTAAGAGAAAAATATTATAATATGAACATAGTAAATCTTTGTTACAGACGTCTAAAACAGTTATTCTCAAAATTTTTACGAAAAAAAGTGTGGCGCGACAAACTGGCGCCGAGTCCCGCCATCTGTTTAGGTTAAGTTTCGAGAGCGTCCGAGCGAATGGGTCCGATTGCATGCGGAGTGTTTGGGTTCGAAAGAATGTTTAGAGCGTCTGGTCGAATGTCGCGAGGGGTGCGTATGTTTAGCGTTAGTTTAGAGTGAGAGAATTGGGAATGAATGAGATAAAGAATGTCGGTGTGGCATGAGCGAACGAATGGTTAGTTCGTAAGTTAGTTGGGTAAGACAACTCGTCGAGAGAGTCACGCCGGGATACGGCGTGCACGCTACCGAATAAAAAGTATTTCGATAAGTTGCAATGTTATTCGGCACCGCATCCCACTACCTTCTCCACAAAAGCATTACATAAAAATTACTGTTTAATTATTCTGATTATAAATAATAATTATGAATGATTAAATTTCTTTTCTGGCTAGAGCAGATTCTATAGCTGATTGAAAAATAGTGCTAACTTTCTTTTCAATAAATTATAATACGGATTAAAATATAATTTTGATTGCTTACACCGAATAGTAAAAACGTAAACACAAAAATTACATTGGTTAAAGACGAAATTCTTTTTGTCTTTATTTGGTACTTTTTAACGAAGAATGAACGCAACGTTTTGACGAGAAAGTACTGTATTCTTAGAACTCATTATACTCATCTTCTTTTATATCTTGACATCAGACTGATTTAAATTCCCGTTTCGTCAGAACATAGAATGTTATTTTTCTTTACCATTATTTGCACATATTTTCATTATATTTGTTTTATCAACATTATACTACTATTATGTACCGGGAAAAATTAGTGAGGATTTATACTATAAACTTCAAACAACTTTCTTGCAATATAATATTATTTGACAAAGCAGGAATTGCTTAATGTTATAACTTTCTTCTTGTGTTCTATAAGCTTGTACATCTCAGTAATATAAAAGACTTAAGTTTTTCTTGCAAAAAGGGCGATTTAAATTGTAAGAAGGATATGGTAATGGATATCCTTTATCCATTGGAAGTTAGTTATATAATTTTTCATTCCTGATAATGAAAATCATTTTGAATTCAACTTTGATAAAAAACCTCAAGATCTTTTTCCGGTATCTAATATAAGTATTTATCAATCTTTGATAGATACTGGGTACATCTAATAATATGATACAATATTTTGTAGAGCACAGACAGAGAGTCAAAGAACAACAAGTTGCGATCAACAATGCGAAACGTGTGATCGATCCTTATGGGAAGATATTCGAAAAGGAAAGCTGTGGTTGCAAGTGCAGGATACGTGCAGAAATTTAATAAAAGCAGCAACAGCAAGCATCGGTCAAATAATGAAGCAAGCCTCTAAAGTAAAGCGCTCAAAGAATGGTACGAAGGATCCTTCTGTGATCGAAACTTATGCAACAATATGTAATGAAACTAGTCCGTGTGCCGACCAAAGTCATCAACGAGAATGCTTACGCGAAACATGTTGGAACGATATAATGTCAGATGCATCGATGAATAGTGATATACGCTGTTGTCAAAATATTTGTTACTCGTTTAATGAAAACTCGATAATCGCTGAATTACCCGAGTGTCAAAAATGTATGTACCGTAATAGACAATCTATCTTAAATTAAAACCCAATATTATTAATCACTAAACACTTTATATCGTTAACAAATATTAAAATGCAAAAAAAGTTATATTAAATAAAATCTATTTAAAATTAAATTAAAGAAATATCTATTCTTTTCGCAGTTACAACCAGCATAATAATGTCAATAAATTGCTAAATTTCATTTGAAACTGGATTTTTAGATACGTTTAAGTTTCCAATTTCCTATAAAGCCATCGTAACGTTGGAAAAACCGGAAGTTTTCGTTTTCAGATGATCACTGTAATTATCGTCGCAATGCTCGAGAACTAACTCCATCAACTAGGAGTTGGAATTTCGACCCACTCGAAGACGACGTTCAAGGAAACGTATATCTTTCTAACGGAGGACCCATTACGGACCTCCACCATCTTAAATACAGCGGAATTCGTAAAAGAGGCGGCAGCGATCGATACGTTAATTTACTAGGCCAAACAAGAAAACAGTCGAATTCGAATAGAAACTCGAATTCAACGACAAAGAGGCAGTCGGACGCATCCCATAATCGCAGGAGCAACTACTCCAAAAATCAGGAAAGGGCAAGACAGCCCATTATTCAAGAAAACGATAACAATCAACAGTCGGGAGGTATGATATCGTACGTAGATGTTCAGGTTCAGGCAAACACGAATACCATGGGGAACGATCCTGCGGGTTCTTCTTATATCACGAAGACTATGTCGTATCAAAGAACAATAAGAGCCGTGAAACAGGTGGATACTTATTCAAAACCGATTCCAGACATCCAGAGCCGGAATAGACCAGCCCTAGACGAACTAAAGACCCCGAAAAAGCAGCCTGCTGTTTTACCAAAAAAGTCTGATACGAAGGCCCTTGGACCACGAAAAACAACTCCAATGACTTCAACGCCAATTAAAGGCAAGGCACCAGAATTTCAAAGTGTAACAAAATTATCACCGATTAAGCGTGAAATCATAAAGAAGCCCGAGTCACAGTCGAAACTATTGCCGATAACCGATACAGGAATTCAGTGCGACATCATCAAGTCTCATAAAATAATATGTGCCGACAAAGAAGTCAAAGAAACCTTCAGAAATGTTGAGGAATCATGTGTGTGCCCTCCGCAAAAAGCAATAGTTCCCCCAACAAGTGCAGAGACGTCAGAAGTTTCACAGAATGAGACTGATGGAGTCGCAACATCTCCCGAAACTACAGCAACCACTGAAAGTCCAATAATAACGTTTACATTAAGCGAAGATACTAATGCGAGGGAGGGTGCAGTCATGGTAGATATGCCTGTAGAGCAAACCGTGGAGAATGTTGCAGATGCAAGTGTGATGGCGGAGCGAGATACTGTTGCGATAACATCAGATGACTTTACCGAGGAAAGTGTCGGTTTTAGGCTTGAAGAAACTGCTAATGCTTCGAAAGATCTGCTCGTCGGAACGAAAGCGAATGGCAAAAATACTGTTGCTAAAAGGCTTGTGTTTGATAATGATTCCACGATGGAAAAGGCTGACAAGACAGACGTAGTAGATGTAATACCAGATGCGATTGATGCCACGGTAGAAAAAACAAAGACAGACGCGGTTGATGTCACGGTAGAAAAAACAAAGACAGACGCAGTTGATGCCACGGTAGAAAAAACAAAGACAGACGCAGTTGATTCCACGGTAGAAAAAACAAAGACAGACGCGGTTGATGCCACGGTAGAAAAAACAAAGACAGACGCGGTTGATGCCACGGTAGAAAAGATAAAGGTAGACGAAGTAGATGCCACAGTGGAAGAGATACAAACAGAGGCAGTAGATGCTTCGGCCATTGTTGATTCCACGGTGGAGAAGACCAAGACAGACGTAACAGAAGCAACTTCGGATGTGGATGATATTACGGTAAAGAAAACCAAGATGGACGACGTAGATGCAACTCTAGAAATTGTTGACTCTACAGCGGAGAAGATCGAGATGATAGACGAAAAATCAGTAGAGCTCGATTCTACCGTAGACGAGTCCGTGACAAAATCCGATGCAGCGAAAGAGATAACTGATTTGAGACAGACGGATGAGAAAACAGATTTGGAGCAGGTGGATTTGTCTAAAGCGCCATTCGAATTCTCGCAGGAGTTCGATGAAAGACGAAACTACGTGAGCGTGGAAATGCAGACGTCGAGCACTATTCTAACGAAGATCTTATCCGAGTATCAAGTCGGGAACAAAAAAAGGCGGGTGCTGATGAGCATAAAATTGCAGACGACTTTCGACGGGGGCAATGAAACGGACAAACATCAGGCAGAATCGAGCGGCGGAGAAGTACGCTGGCTAACTTACATCTTGCTTCCGTCGTAACCAATCAACGGACGAGTACTGCTGAATATTCATCCGAAACATGGTTACACCGGAGGCAGGAATGGAAATTAATGGTTAGGCAGAACGGAACGATGAAATTGAATATTCCATACAGGCCGCGAATGGGACGAGGTGGGCCTCGACGCGTGACGGTGTGCCGCACAATAATCATAAACGAATAAAACGAGGGAACGTCAGTAAACCGCCGTATTCTAAACCAAGGACACCAAATGATTGGACGGATGGTGTGTGTGATGATTTTGTTATTTACGTATTGTAGGTAGACGATGGAATAGAGTACATGAGATACCCGAGAAGAAAATATTTTCCGGATACCTGGATAGTATTTTTGAGATTGAAATTACCACGTATGCATATACGTCGCAGAGGAGTTCAAACGAAACAAAAAATGTCCTATGGAACCATGTCCGATCTGACTTCATTTTACAGTAATAACGATTAAAGTTATAATGTACTTATGCTATACTAATACTCTGAGATTTGTATAATGTTATCAATGTTTATCGTTGTGCAGCAACAGAGCAACAAATTCTTATTAAATGTTGTTTTACTTTCTACAGTTTAGTTGTTACAAACGTTTAAATATGTGAGATATTTATAGAAAAGATTCTTGGTAGCTAGTTGTTTCCAATGGCTTAGTAGCCAAAAAAATAACATAGTTCTTTGCAAGGTTGAAATTTGTTACAAGAACTTATCAGACACAAAATACCAAAAAGTATTTGTTGAAGAAAAATTAACGGAATAGCTAAATATATGATTAAGAATTTGCTTCTATAGACAACTATTCCTTCGTTACACTTGAGTACTGAATGAACTCTTTCCTGCTGTTATTGAAAACTCAAAAACACTCTAAGGAGATATCATTATTTTAAACAGTTAAAATTTTTAGACCAGGAATTTTATTTCAGCATATTATTAACTTTACGACGTTATTACTGTAAAATAGAGCAGATCATACATGCTGTGGTACAATACCTTTTATTCTGTTTGAACTTCTTTACTACACTTCTGAAAGATGAAACGTATCTCTGTTACATCCTGTATAATGTATCATCTAAACTAATATTTCAGGTAATTTTTATGGTTGTATAGAAAAATAAGACTAAGAAACAATTACTTATTTTTATTTATGTACAATTATTTATATAAAATACCAATAATTTTACATTTTCTAATAACAGACAACTATGTTTAGAATTAATAATATCGTCAAAACGCACGTTCTAAACTAGCAGACGTCGTAGAAATACTTAACAATTTTTTAGCTAATTTTGCCATTCTGGGGTATTTTGTAATCTTCTAATAAATACATTTTAATTTTTTAATAAATATATTTGAAATTCTGAATTACTTTCTAGAAATTGAAACTTAATATGTAAAATCCAGTGTACTTGGTGTTGAATTGACATTTTTCAGTATAAGTTACTGAAATTTGACCTATCATGTGAATGAAATCTTTGATTACAATCTTTAGTGTATTGATTTCAAGTGATAACTCATTAGTTGGATTAAAGAAAGAAACAAAACGAAATAAGAATTCAAAATGTAATTTAGTTTAAATCTATCGATAAGGGACATTTTTAAAGCATTTTTTAAATCTTTTGTTATTATTATTACTGTGAAGGTCTAAGTGTCTAATAATATCACTTTAAATTAACCAATGATGTTCAAATATTTCGAGTTTCGTTGCAGTATTTATTAAAATAAATAATTTAGTAACAGTTCTATGTGAAAGAAGGCATGAAATCATTATGCCTCCATCTTGTAGATAATACACAATATTGTTTTTGTTTTTTCATATCCATCAATGGCAATGTCTGCAATTTCAATACATTCATCAAAAAATTGATCCTGATACTTCCCTCGTATGTGCTTCACGATAGCTAACTTAGATCTATTATAAGATAATACGTTCTTCCATATATTACAACCAAATAATATTTCTTCCATTGACTAACTTTTATGACAAACCATTTAATACTAACTATTTATGAATTTAATATTTGTATAGGAACTAGTCACAATTAAAATTCAATAGAAAAATATTACAACGAAAAGAGACCCGTGTCTTAAAGAAAACAAACGTATATGTAATTAATGAATCACACCATTTTCACTGATTATTATGAATTTGGAAAATTTGTGTTATGAATGTCGTAAACCGAAACCTTATGAAAATTATTAACACAATGTTTGGATAATACAATTTATATGCGATAATTTCAATCTCAAAACCACTAGTCGGATACCCAAGAATTATTTCCTATTCAAGTATCTCATGAGTACTTAGATACGCGGGTTCTTGGGTATTCAAATACCCAATGGGTCGGGTAGTAATAGCACTACTATACAATGAGTCTCACGAACTTTGTCCACTTAAATATCTTGATTATTTCAAACAATGCGAGAAAATATTACTTACAGAAGTAGTAGAGTTTAAGAAAGTACATAATACAATATAAATGCTATACTTACAAGTGGAAGCGCAGAGGAGATATAAAGGTCAAATCTGTTTTTTTAAATGAAATGTTCCATTCTTTATGCTTGATTTCGACAGATTGACATATTCTGAGTATAAAAGTACTAAAGTTCATTTGCCTTAAAACTTACCATTTCTGAGATATTTGATTGTATTTACGAAGCATTTTCAAAGTGTTGGCCACCTGCAGCAATACAACGTTGTAATTGTAAACTGTTGCGTCTCTTACACGTCTTATTGCTGAAGCGTTTACTACATCATATGCTGCAACAATTCGTTGCTTTATATCTGCCAAAGTTGTTGGTGCATTTTAGTATATAATATTTTTCAATGCTCCCCGCAAGAAAAAATCTAGGGGTGTTAATTCTGAACTTCGTGCTGGCTACCAATTAGTGCCTCCACGTCCTACCCATCGATTTGGGAATACTTCATTAAGTGTACTTCTCACCCTTCGAGCATAGTATGTTGGACATCCATCATGCTGACACCACATTGTCTGACGAAAGCTTAATAGTACATTTTATAATTTTGGTAATGTATTTCTTAAAAACGTATCATATTTCCCCCCAGAAAAGTCCCGTCAATGAAATAAGACCCAATTATTTGTTACTCTATGATTCCATTAATTGTCCAGTGCTGATAAAAATAACCTCAGCGGTAGATAGTATTAAAGAGAAGACATTTGAATTGATTTGTAGCTGCTGTTGAGCCCATACACAAAATCTAACACGATTCACATAATCCATGTCATGTAATTTCTAATGGAGGCTAAATTATGGTAAGGATGATATATGTGACGAACGAGTATTCTTAATGCACTACATTTGCTAATTACAGATTCATGCTCAATATGACGTAAACTAATATGAAGATATGATATGCCATAATGAAAGTGGTCATTATTCAGAATCATGGCCGTCTCACCGATTTGGATGATATTGAAATATGATGCAGATATCAATATTCTAAGTAATTTTCTCCTATAATGTGTTACTTCCGCTCGGCTTTAGTTTTCGAGATATTTGCAAAAAATGATTGCTACTCCCTAAAAAGCTGATACTACCGACATTAATTTGTCCCGAATTATTGGCTAGAATTTTTATAAGCGTCATGATTAGACTCATAGTTTCATTAAAGACGAAATTTTATACATAATCAAAATTTTCATCTTTCCTACAATTATCAGTCTGATCGTGGCTCCTATACAAATTGCGTACTTTCTTAAACCCTACAACTTTTGTAAGTAACATTTTCTCGCATTGTTTGAAATAATTAAGATATTTAAGAAGACAGAGTTCGTGAGACACACTGTTTATACGAATAATTAAGTTATACTCGAAAAACACATGCGTAAGAGTCATCTCACGACAAATCAATCAATCACTTTTATATCTTGGGATCAGAAATTTTAATAATATTGAAATATATTATAGTTCACAAGGAAAGTTAGTCATTACTTTCTATTTTTAAAATTTAAAAAAAAATGAAACTCTTAAAATTTCAATTTTTATTTTTTTATCGTGTACTAATAATCTATAACTGATATTAAATTCGTAGTTTTGGCAGATTTTTCGAGAAACTACAATTGTATTGATTAAGGTGGAATAAGTAAACAACTAGTATTGGAGTAATTATGATATTACAATCCACCAGTTCAGTATTTATTATAAAATAACTTGAAAATTTGAGAACTATATTATAGTTATAATCTATGGAAATTAAAACATAATATAGCTGCAGTGCATTAAATTGAAACACAAACTTATTATAAATACCTTTCATGTCTTAACTATACTTTTTAAGTGTTCGCGAAATAAGAAGCTCAAACGTACGGGAAAAGATCGCAAAATAAACACATAATTTGTTTAAACTTTTTGAGACTTAAATCGAGAATAAAAAACCAAAAGTATTTTTTTTATTTTCATATTCAAGAATAATGAATAATATCAAGAAAAATTTATTCCGAAAGTTTCATTTCTCTTAATTAAACACAAGATCCGTGTCTTCAGTAATTCCAAAATTAAAAATTCATCTGTTTAGACGTTTTTCATAAAAATGAGTAAAAATTATAAACTTTAAAAGACTGTATCTTTTAAGTTATTTCAAAAATAGAAAAATAATGACTTACCACACACCCCCTAATTCTAATGAACTACAACCTGAGTTGGACAAATTTTATTCATGAATAATGTATAGAAATTTTAAATTCATTCATAAACTAACTTTTATGTATGTTTCATTCGTAAATTCATTTATAAATTATATTCTATTAACGAATTCTTTAAATCAATATTCATATAGGCAAAGCTGTAGACAAAAGCTAGTTTATAAATAAATCCAGCATTTTTATTCGTTATTCGAAAATAAAATTTGCCCAACTCTAATTATAGAATATTTATAATAATTATTAAAAAGTGATCGATTTTGCGTGGAACGGACCATAACTAACTTAAACTTTCACTATCTACGTGATTCCATTTGTAATTACAATCAAGTGTTCGTTTTATTTAGTAGGATTCTGTAGTGGACGTTGCGGCCGGAAGAAGCTATGACCAATTGAATAAAGTAAGAAGTATTCTACATTAGATTCGCTCTATTTAAACAGTATTTTTTAAACTTTTCAGGGAATTTTTTTGCTTAAAAAGAAAAAAAGGAACATTTCTACGACCAAAATAAATGGCAGTTTTAAAATAGTGTAAGAAAAATATGCGGTTGTTTAGTTTCGATGAATAATGTGTTAATAGAAAGAAAATAAATGTTCCCATTCCCGCCTAGAACTTTAAATCGTCCTTCGTTTTGGAAAACACTGTTCCAAAATTTGATTTCTTTAATTCTTGGATCAAGGATCGGGAACGTGTGGTTCAAAAGCTGTATGGTCATTTATATGTATATTCCCTTCATTTTTAAATTATACATTTGAAATTGCATTTATTTTAATTAATTGATATTACAAAATCGTTTTCTTTTGAAGTACAATGATGAAAAGTAAACCGCTCTTATCAATTTATCCATTGTTCCTATAAAGAGTCGTATCTATGGGAGTGTCGTATTCAACTTTGACAGTATGAAAGACACAAGAGAAAACTTTCTTACGTCAACTAGAATTTGTTGAATCTGACACGACCTTTTGTGATTCAAGTAACGGCAAGAGGACTTGTTATACCGAGTCGAAATAGCTTCTGGTAGTTGTACACTAAAGGGCAAAACTCATTTTTGATCTTCAGATCAAGGAAGTATAGTCACAAATCTGGAAATTTCTAAGCACTATGACACTGAACTACAATCTTTGTTCCATAATTATCGTGTCATCCTTTTTCTTAGTTGGTCGGTGGACAAAGTGTTAAAAAATAGTGATCTGGTATTATTTCTCAACATTACAAGTTGTCTTACTTGAAATAATTAAAACATTGAACGGAAGATATTAACACTAATGAAAAATAGTTGAAGCTTCCAATGGAAAATATTCAAATTAAGGAAATGATTTTTTATATAAAAGTCAGCGTATCAAATTTTATGATTTTCTGTTAAGCCATTCCTTAGATATAAAGTGGTAAAAAAATGCCAATATACAAACACACGTACAAAATTTTATAGATTTTCTCCAATTTTAAACTCGGGGTATCTCAAAATATTGAGAAATGAAAAAATACAGAGTATGTCGAATTTTGACCTATATAAATAACATCCCACTATACTATCTTTTCCTCGCAAAACATCGAAAACTTTAACGGAGTTGGGACGTCAAATTTCAATCGATAGCAATATTTCTTCTTTGTATTGTACTGCATAACTGTCGAAAAAATAAAAATACACTGAAAAATTGTCCGTTTATTTATGAGTTTCCAAAAAAACAGAAATTTATATTTCAGTAAGCTTTTAAAGGGACATAGTTATAAAGATTGTTTTAGCAAAATTGACTGCACATAAAATACGTGTCATTATAAAGCATTCTTGAAGTGCTATGCGTTCTTTCAATGTGAAAACATTTTCCATGTTTGATTTAGGTACTTGTACAAATTTCTAGCACTGAATTCCTGCACAATGTATTTCATACATCAATGAATTATACAGAGTGTACCAGTAATCGTGGTACAACCGGGAAAGGAATAATTCTATGTAAACCAACAAATACTTTTAGGTAATATTTCATTTGGAAATAGAATTTTGATACCAACGTTCTCGTACATTATTGAAATAATGTTCCTATAATATGGGAAATGAGGAAACATAACATGAACAGAGACGGCCTAATTATAGCGACAACGAAAAGTCTAATTCACAGAGCGGAGCTATGTTCCATAGTTACAGGTCATTTCAAGGCATAGTATAATACACTGTTGAATTCGTCTCGATTCAACGTCAGCAACAATCTTATGATGTCACAAACATACGATACCATTTAAAAAAGTTAAAGTGACCGTGACTTTTTTATGTAAAAAGCATTGTTTGTGAGTTAAGAATATGGAAATATGTAATAAACCAAATACTAAAATAATTTTGTCTAAAACATTTTTTAATCGCACTACCGGAAACGCTTAAAAAATGGTGGCAAAACTTAACACATACACTCTGTATAATAATAATTTCTTCTTCACACATATTTGTATCTTCTTAAAAGCATAAAATATGTGGTCAAGATAAATAAAATACCCTATATATTTAAGTATTAAATATAATTAACCATTTATACGGTTTATTCCTCGCAAATAGTTAGTAAAAACATTCATAATATTTTCAACGAAAGAAATAGTTTTGACTCATCAAATTAATGTGAGGTCATTATTCTGCTCAATACTATTAAAGCTCGTCTTTGGTTCTTTGATTCCTGAAATTGCACGTATTACCGAAATCTTTAGATATTTTCCTCCTTACATTTGTGGTTTAATTTTATATTATCAGATTTCTCAATTATATAAATGTCACTAAATATTGGTGTGTGCTACAGAGATTCATTTCTTTTCTAATTAGATATTTTAATGTTAGATCATCCGATAAGTTCGTGCTGTTCGTCCTTTTTGATCTCATCTCATAGAGTAGGTAAGTATTGATACTAAAAAATAATGTTCATGTAATAACATTAAATAATTCTATGGAGTATTAAAGTACCGCCAGGAAAAATTTTGTCTTCTCAAGAAAAAACAAAAATAGATGCATATTGCAATGCTGAAGTAAACAGAGATCTACAACTACCTGTAACAACACGACGTGTACAGCAAATATTGCATATGATACTAGATGTTCAGCGTACAATACAAATTTTGATTGTAAAGCCATTTCGTTAGTGCTCTTAAGGCAATGGGGCCCTAAAGCCATTTCGTTAGTGCCCTTAAGGCAAAGAGGCCCTAAAGCCATTAACGATACTAATCAAGTAAGTGACCGCGCGGCCTGACATCACCGTTGGGTCAGGGGTTTTCCGCCGGTATCTGAGGCATGCCGACCACCGTCTTGGGTGAGAAAATCAGAAGTAACAGCGCACCAATCAGAAAAAAGAAATTTTCTTGAATTTATTTACAATATTTACATAGGTGTTAACAGTTTAATTTCAATGTCCTTGGTTCGATTCTAATTTGTAACGGTTCTTGTGGTGTTCCTACGGTGTTCTTGTAGTGTTCTTACTTGTTCTAACTCTAAAAACTCATGCCCCGCGTTTTTAAACATTCCAAAATAGGTGGAGATTTGGAATTGCCAATCAAACGCTTGCCCATCCCTCGTGGACTAGTCCTCAGACATTCGCAATCCTACCCACTGAGGGTGGTGCAGGGGTAGGTGTCCACGGTCCCAAGGACAGGTATAGTCCCGAAGGATGGTTCCTTTACGGCGTTATGGTACGGCAATTTGCATTGTACCAAAAGGTTGCCAAAGTGCTTATTAAGTAATTTAACTAAGGTGTACGCTAAATTGATATAATATTCACTAACAGAGGTCCGTTAATAAATGTTGGGAATTCCCAACACTGATTGTCTGGCAGTTGACACTTCAAGTTACATTTAAGCCGCCGCATTTTGTAATTTCGGGTCATACGTACAACAGACGTATGTACGAGTAATTGGAACTTTGGCAGCACACAACGTGCAACGCTGGTCCTTCGAGTAATGTCGGCACTTGACGTGCAAGCTCACCAAGGCTTGAAGATCTTATGATCACCACAAGCCCCAACACTAGATTAAAATAGATAAAAATGGTAACGAAGCCACCGTTTATCCAAGAGCACAATACTGCAAGGTTAGACTTTGCAAAAGATCATATGACCTGGGACGAAGAATGGAAGAACGTAATATTTTCAGACGAAAAAAAGTTTAATCTTGACAGCCCGGACAGTTACAAATATTATTAGCACGACGTAAGAAAAGATAAAACCATAAACATGAGTCGAAATTTTGGCAGTGAAAATTTTATGGTTTGAGCAGCATTTAGTTACAATTCGAAAATGCCAATTTGTAAAATTTCGACAAGAATGAATGCAAAAAAGTACATTGATCTTTTGGAAAATATTTTAATTTTATTTATTGTAGAACATCATGAAAATAATATTATCTTTCAACAAGGTAACACCGCGGTACATAACGCGCAGAAGACTAGAGAGTGGTTTAGAGAAAAAGATTTGCCACTTACGAAGTGGCTGCTTTATTCTCCGGACTTAAACCCAATGGAGAACTTGTGGGGAATTTTATCCCGTGCAGAATAAACAAATGGGAAGTAATGTAATAACATTAAAGAGCTAGAGACTGTAATAAGATACGAATGGAATAAAATACAAAAAACACCATTACAGAAACTAATTAATAATATAAAAATCAAAATATTTGACATAATTAAAAACAAGGGCGGTAGTACAAGTTGCTAATTTTCCAATTTAATTCTCTAAGATTTTAAAAGACTACTCTTGTACAAATTTTGCTATATTTCCATGTGTTAGACGTAGACTATTTGGGCTACAGATTAACAAATTCTCCAATCCATAAGTTAATTAATCTGCCTGTCTTGTCTTTAATTCCTCAGGAGGCAGCCAACGTGCTCTTTTTGCAATGGATATGCTTCTGTGACTATGCGATGATGTTATACGGGAAAGTTAGACGGTCGGTTGATGACACGTGTCGTGTGGTTCGAGTCCCAAAGCGTCAAGAACATTTGGGAGTAATTCGCGTTTGTATTTTATTATATTAGGTTGGGAAAAAAGAAATCCATTATTTTCACGTTTATTTCAAGACTTTATCTAACATGGTTCGAATTGTCCAACTTGGGTCAAATAGGTACCATTTTGTTTTATAGTCTATTGGCATTTCAAAGGTAACTTCATAATTCCTCTCTCATAGAAGTCCTGGTGCCTATTGGCGAAAAACTCAACTAAGCGATTTTCACAATCTTTTCTTGATACCAATTTCTTATCATTAAGGAAGTTTTGCAACGACAACTAAAGATGGTAATCGCTTGGTACCAGGTCCGGACTATAAGATGGATGCATCAAAACTTCCCAATCAAGCTCCCGGAGTTTTTGACAAGTCACTATAGACGTGTGCGGTCTGGCGTTGTCATGATGGAACACAATACCTCTCCTGTTGGCCAATTCTGGCTGCTTCTGGTCGATCGCTAGCTTCCAATGGTCCAATTGTTGACAGTAGAGGTTCAAATTTAGTGTTTGGCCATATTGAAGCAGGTCATAGTAGATGATACCTTTCCAGTCCCACCAAATACACAGCGAAACCTTCCTAGCCATTAGTCCTGGTTTGACCATCGTTTGAGCCGCTTCACCGTGCTTTGACCACAATCATTTTCGCACAATATTGTCGTATGTGATCCAATTCTCATCTCCAGTTACCATCCGTTTAAGAAATGGGTCGATTTCATTTCGTTTGGCCAAGGCTTCGCAGATAGAAATTCCATTCATCATGTTTTTTCCGTCAATTTGTGTGGCGCCCAAACATCGAGCTTCTTTTTCAATCCAGCTTTATGCAAATGGTTTAAAACTGTTTTATGGTCGATTTTTAGGTTCTCGGTGATATGTTATCTTCCTCTGAATAATACTTTATTAACCGTCGGAATATTAGGTTAACGGCATACAAAAACAATTTGATTATTCGTAGTCTTAGACTAAAACCTTTGCGCGTTCGTTAAACTGTCGGGAATCAGAATCAGAGTCTTCATTTTGGGAAAAGCGCAGGATATACAGGGAGTTCGGCCACCCCTGGGAAAAATTTTAATCGGGGATTTTAGAGGCCGAAATAAGACGAAAATCAAGAATACCAATTTGTTGATGGAGACTTCGTTAAAAAGTTATTAACAATTAAATTCAAAAATTTCAAATCGTTCTGGAAAAATTATTTTCGGTTACGGGGGTTAATTACAATTATTTTTTGTGAATACACATACCTCCAAAATCCTATCCACTTTCGAGAAAAAAAATCGGGTAGGTGCTGAAATTTTTCGGCGAGAAAAATATTTTTCAAATCATTCTAAAAAAATTATTTTCGATTACGGGGGTCAATTACGATAATTTTTAGTCATTACACATAGCCCCGAAATCCTACGCACTTTCGAGAAAAAAATTCCTTATCGAAAATCTAATTTATGTGCCTAAATTTTTCGACGAAAAAAAAAATTTCAAATCGTTCTGGAAAAATTATTTTCGGTTGCGGGGGTTAATTACAATGATTTTTTGTGAATAGACATACCCCCGAAATCCTACCCACTTTCGAGAAAAAAAATTCAGTACGGGCGGAACTTTAAACGTTAATAACTTTTTAACAAAGTCTCCATCAACAAATTGGTATTCTTGATTTTCGTCTTATTTTGGCCTCTAGAATCTCCCATTAAAATTTTTCCCAGGGGTGGCCGAACACCCTGTATATGCAGGATTGGAAAAGAGGTAAAGGTGGGGAAAGAAAAGGGCGAGACAGAGAAAGCTTCCAAAAATGAGTCAATGGTCAAGGTTCGGGTGTGATTCAGAATAAACTAAGGAAAGGAATTTGAGATGTTTTGAAGTTTTTGTGTAAAGGGAATATGAGCATAAAAATGATGATACATACTGGCGTAAACATAATGATACATACTGGCATACAACAGATGATACGACTGTTAACATGTCGGTCTTCTTCGATCATTTCCAAGATTTTATCAACATTTTTGATGATGGGCCTACTTGTGCGAAGTGCATCTTTAACATTGAAAATACCGAAACGGAATCGACGAGACCAAAATTGTGCATAATTGGCTGTGACAGTATCAAGACCATAAACATCATTCACAATTTCAGACGCCTGGTTTGCATTCTCGCCTTTATCAAAGAAAAATTGTAAAATATACCGAATTTTTTCTTTGTTAACTTCCACCTTTTACATCCTATAACTCACAACTGAATCGACCAAGCAAAAAACTATAAAAGAATTTTTTTTAGTGCGGAATGTCATTTTTCCAACGAGCACGAGTCTTAATTTGTTTGATCAATACTTTACGAGATATGTATCACTATAACCATCTAGGTGAAAAATAATGGATTTCTTTTTCCCCAACTTAATATTATAGAACTCGACGAGCTAGGCGGAAAAGTCGAGAATATTCCACGACACGTGCCAGGATGCGCATGCACTCGGCTCAAGGCAAAATAAAGGACGATCGGGAGCTCCTACAAAAGGGCAAGAGCGTCCGATCGCGGGTTTTGACTCGTTCAAGACTGACAGTGAGACTTGCGGTTAAACCCGTTCAAAATCACTCGACTAAACGATATATAGTTGCAGACAAAATTAAGTGGATAGGTAGGGAAAATAGGTGTGAATTAAATTTAATCAAAGTACTATAACCATTATGCACTTAAGTTTTATATGTATGGTACATAAATTATTTAACGAATAATTGAAATTAATGTTTGTATTTGTGTTGAAATAGAGTATACTCAATGAAAACGTTGAGAGTTTGAGATAGTTTGAGCTCAGCTCGCTTTTCGTATACGAAACCTTTGGACTTTCTTTGGGTGTACTTCCGAAAAGAACATACCTCCGATTTTGTTTATACTCTGGATTCTTACGTATTTGGCATGCTGATTACGCGTATGATAGTAAAAATTGGCGCAAATTTTATTTTCATAGCGAAAACCATGAAAAAATCATAAAAATCATAGTTTTTAAATTTACTTCTGAGAACAATGGGAATTTCGAAAAATACTTCAGATAAAAGTTGTAGACCTCATCAAAATACACACTTTATGTCCTATTGATTTTTGTCATAAAGATAATACTGTCTGAGAAAAACGATATGTGTAACACTCCACCTTAGTTTTTAGTAGGAAATAAGCACGACGACGCGGCCTACACCGAAAACCGACACCAGTACGGCGAGATTAGCCCGTCCGATTCAATCAGCGACGTCCGAGTCACTGATTGACTTAAACCGGACCTTTTTTTTTTCTTTTTTTTTATGTGGGGGAATTCTCATGGACGCCCGCGGGTCCGCCGGAACGAAGTACCGAGTCGTATCTGATGTTTCACAGCAGAGGTCCCAGAACTGACCCCTGCGGAACACCGCGTACGACCCCCCTCCACATTAAAACTCTGTCCCGGCCGGTGCAACTGATCCACCTGTCGCTTAGGTAGGACCCGACTATCCTCTTCAGGTATGAGAGCACGCGATGATAATCTAGTACCTCCATGATTGCCTCGCAGGGCAGGGTATTAAAGGCGTTGACGATATCTAGAGATATCGCCAAAAGCACCCTACCCCGGGAGGTGGCCCTCTGAGAGAGAAAACGGACCTGCTCGATAGTATGAAGCGTGGACCGTCCCTTTCTGAAGCTGAATTGGTAGGGGACTAAGTCGGGTCCTGCTGTTGACAGGTGATTGGTGAGGCGGGCAGCCACTATTCTCTCGGAGAATTTGCCCGCCTCATGCAACAAACACACCGGCCGATACGCGGAGGGCATATCTACTGGCCTTTCCACCTTCTGGAGAAGGACCAGCCTCCTGAACCGCGGACTCAGGACGCCAAGAGCACGAACCAAAATCTGGCCGAGCACGCCGTCGGAACCCAGAGCCACTCTCCGAGCACTGATCCGACAAACGACCCAACCCATCTCCTCGGGGGTGACCTCCAGCTTCTGGGACCAGATGGTAGGGTCCCAGGGTTCTTGAGGAGGTGGTACTCCGTCCCGGTTAGCATCCGGGAACAGAGTTGATACCACCTCCTCTAAAAACTGGAGGTCGAGGGTCTTCGTCAGAAGGGGCGTCCATGGGCGAAGCTTGCTCATCACAAGCCTATACGGGCGCCCCCACGGATCTCTATTAATCTCCCCGACGAGATCCATCCATGCCCGTGCTTTGGGGTCTCGGATAGCGCGCTGGAGGGTTTTTGTGATCTTTGGGCGTGGGTGTATCTTCGGTGGGCGCACGCACATCAAGCGTTGCACTGCTCGATATACGGCGACCACCAATACGCCGCGCCCTGGCTCCTAGGAGACCTGGCCCGGGGCATGTTGTCATCACATTCCTCTGAAAGTTTGCCCCGGAACCATTCGGCCTCCCGCTCCACGTCGTCGACGAGTCCGCCCTCTGGCTCGAACCAGGCTACCGCCGTCGCGGCTGCATCTGCCATCTCTCAGTTTACTCTCTTGAAGGATCATCGCGGCCCATGGACTCCCTACGCGCCGGAATGGCTCTCACCTACATGGTGATGTAGAAATGGCCACACTCAGTGGCCCACTCGCTACCTGACATGAGTCGCAGGGCCGCAGGGTTGCCTACATCAAATCGATGTTGGACATTCCTTGCGGCCCTATGCACGTGGCTTCGGAGCCCCAATTCACCAGCCGGAGGTTGTGCTCGGCCGTCCAAACCAGTAGCGCCTCACCACGATGGTTGGTCCTGGGATTGCCCCATGCAGCTGCATGGGCATTGGAGTGGGTAGGCATCTCCTAATACAATCACCCTCACCGTCCAGGTATGACGCATATGTGACGCGGTCGCAGTTGGGCGACACGTAGCAGCCACAATCGCGATGGCCCCCCATTGGGTTGCCAGAAGCCCCCTCCCCCGGAACAGGATGGTGATGGAAGGTGAGTCTGATTGCCACGCCCAGACCATCACCACCAAACCGCATAGGCTCCCTATCCAATTGGGTTGGTCGGGAACCGCGTACGGCTCAGCAGCGATGACCAGGCCTACCCTTCGGGCCCGCAGTGTGTGAACGAACATGTCGTGTGCCCTGCGGGCCCTCACTAAATTGGCCCCGACGGCTTCGTCAACCTCCATTGCTGGGGAGGGGGGGGGGGGGGGAGGAGGCATAGCGGCCTTTTCCTGTTTCTCCACGAGGGCCACAGTCCCCTTATCTGCCTCCACCACGAGTATAACGGGGTGAGCCTTGACGAGCTTCCTCTGCTGCTTATCAGTGGGGTTGCGGCCCCCTTTTTACCTTCCATCGCACGCCCTCGGCGGCCCTGCCTGGGCGGGGAGCACACCCCCCCCCCCCCCAATTGGTGCCCCGTGTGTTTCCCCGGTATATCTATGCAAAGTGGACATACCGGGGTGACCGCGCCACACTGCTCAGCACGGTGGTCGGAGGAGCCGCATTTGTCACAGCGGCTATTCTATACTTACGTAGGTAATTATTCACTTATACGGAGCCACCCTCGATTGCAATGTGGGTATTAAAACCGTTTATTCTGGGATATTTGGAATTCATTATTGATTTGTCTGTACAGAGCTTAAAACTTTTTATTTTTTGAAACGGATACCTTTATTTTTTAGTTTTCATGAGATTGTTTTATCCGCTTTGTTTTCGTTTCTTAAAACAAACAGGTTTATTTTTTAGTTTATATGAGGTTGTTTCATTTCTTCTATAACGAACAGTCATTTAATTTAATGTTTAAGTTTAGATTTAGCTTTAGGTCTGGTTTAGGTCTGGGTTATTCCTTTTAGGTATGAAGCTTCCTGCAAAGGGTGGATCTCGCTACGCGTGGAAAGTTAAAAATCCAATGATACAGAAAACTCGTTGGTGAGGGTGAATCTTTGCTGTATCCCTGTCTAGTATTAACTAATGAAAGGGTCTAGCCGAATAAGCATGGTAAAAGTGCCCCCAAACCAAATGGAACGGGGTTAATACCACTCGATAGGTGGTTCGAAGAAACCCCTTTTCCCAAAGTTTCAATCCGGTATCTCTACTACAGGGGTAGTTACGGGGTGAAAATCATTTTTTGGTTTATCCTTAATATCTCCCGTTCTACTCAATTAAAGATTATGAAAAAAATCATGGTTATTCTATCGATTGATGTACATGTTTGAGAATTTTTTCAGAATTTTTGGATGCAAATTCGATTTTTAAAAAATTCGAAAATATTTTAACCGTCGATTTTTTATCGAAGTTATCAAGTGACCACATTTCTTTTCATACAGTATAAAGCTCTCAAAAGAATTAGTAATCCCTAATTTTTTCAGATTTTTCGAAGGGGTGGAACGTAGTGAAAAAAATAAAAAATGATTAAAAAATAGTGAAAAAGCTTTATATTGTCTTAATTACTTACGTGACCATGCTCATATTTTTACAGCTATAGCGTAACATTATGACTATTAATGCGTAATTTTTTC
The DNA here is from genome assembly GCF_051014445.1 of Colletes latitarsis. Classification (NCBI taxonomy): domain Eukaryota; kingdom Metazoa; phylum Arthropoda; class Insecta; order Hymenoptera; family Colletidae; genus Colletes; species Colletes latitarsis. The sequence continues at coordinate 3,953,086 of NC_135139.1, read as the reverse complement.
AGATTTTTTGGAAAAGTGCATTATTGTTAAATAAATATGAATTCATATTTCCTACTTTTTCATACTAAAAAAGGCCGCACATGCTTTTAAAATAGATATAATTAAAATATATTTGTTTACATACTTTGTTAACTGGTCGCTAGATGTAATTTCAAATATGTACGTGTGATACTGGACTCGTGTTGATTTATTTACGGAAGTAAATAAAAAAACTATGATATTTATGGTTTTTTATGGTTTTCGCTACGAAAATAAAATTCGTGCCAATATTCACTATCGTACTTGTAATCAACACGTCAAAATATGTAAGAATCCAGAGTATAAAAAAAATCGGAAGCATGTCCTTTTCGGAAATTTATCCCTTTCTTTGATGAATCCAATCTGCCTGACAGTATAGCAGATCACTGAGCTCGTCGAGTGTAACGCGACCGCGGACACAAGATTATGATTGAACGTTGCAATCGTTGCCACGACCGCGACGTAAGGGATTCGATGTTGACCACCTTGAGTGCCTTCCAAGCTATACAGCTTTGAAGACATCGGTAAGTAGATACCAATATACTGGTATCGTCTCGTGGTGAACTTGTCGTGTTTCAAGCTTCGGAGAACCCACTCCAGTGACCCCGTCGGTGAAGAGCCTTCCTTCCATCTTCACAAGGAAGGTTTTAAGTTTTTACAAACGTATAAATGATCGAGACATAAGAAAGTTGGCAAAATTACGCTTCAATTTTCTTGTGATTACCGCCAGGCTGAGGAGACACCTAAGGGAGGCACCTACGTGATGAACCATCCAGGTGGGTCCATTGTAGTCGGGTCGACGTCCACAAAGGACGCCTGACTTTTCCGGTCTTCGAGTCCTTACTCCTACAGATCCCGCCGGTGTAACGTTTAGAGGAGCACCTGTGCGAAGGAGTAACGGAGTCGTGGGTCAGGCCCCCACGTGGTTCAAATACTGCTAAGTGTAACGAATAGATGTGCAACGTGCAGTGAACCACGTGCAGTCGGGCTTCGTAGTGCAACCCCTGACCAATAAGTCGTCTGTTGAAGCAACCAAGAGCAGCCGCAATTCGACGGTTGGGCTGTTGCACTGCACTGCGTTTCGACGCATAGACTCAGTGGACAGATTCACGGGAAAAGTGCATTTGGAGCCTTACAACCTCCACTTGTAATCCCGTCCACAAGGTAATCGACTGCAAACGGCATAGATAAAGAATTAATTCTTTATCAAAGCCAAAAATTAAAACTACAGTCCACTAGCGAATTCGTATATTACGAACGAGCAAAATTCTCCGCTCCTGTACGTTCGAATCACGAAGCCAGGGGCGTGAGGACACAAACGCGGCATAGATACGTATAACGGGTTTAAGTGTGTTTAACACATAGCCGTGTTTTTCTGATTATAGGAATCTTGGCCTACCTCAACCCGGCGAGTTCGACGACCGGCACAGACGAAGCAGGCAACGTCCAAACACGGATTTCTATATTATTTTATAATTCTCTATTGGTTTTCGATTGTTTTTTGTTTCAATTTATTTTTGTAATAAAAGGTCGGCGTAGAAGGCCGACGAAAAGAAAACCAGACGCCCGTAATAATTTTCCCTGAAAACTCCTATACCTCTATCCGGACCTCGTCGTTAGAAGCATCAGCTTTTTAACAACATGTATCTTTTGAAAGTGTAATTAATAATAATTAATAATTAATTTTTATTAAAAAATTAAAAAATTTGTGTCGGCCATTGTATTGCTACTACACCCTTGCCATTGTATGAATGGAATGGAATGCAAAGGTAACTTTTAAGCTTTCTATTTTTCCATTTTCCCAGGGTTTCGTGCAAGCCTGGTCGTCCTGTTAAACACTTGGTGACCACAGTCGTACGAAGCGTTTGTTTTCTTTCAAGGTCACGCCTGGACCACGAACCGTTTCGAGCCAGGCTCGACGAGCCTCTTTACTTTTATTACCTTCTTCCGCACGCTCTAAACTTTCTCTCCACTAAATAATATCCAGTTTCGTTTTTCCATCTTTCTATTCTGTCTTTTTCTCTCCCCTTTCTGTTAGGGTAAGAGCATATACATATACAGGGTGTTAGGCCACTCCTGGGAAACATTTTAATGGGAGATTCTAGAGGTCAAAATAAGACGAAAATCAACAATATCAATTTTTTGACTGAGGCTTCATTAAAAAGTTATTAACAATTAAATTAAAAATTTTCAAATCGTTCTGAAAAAATTATTCTCGATTGCGGGGATCAATTACAATCATATTTGGTAAATACACATACCTCCGAAATCCTACCCACTTTCGAGAAAAAAAATCGGGTAGGTGCTGAAATTTTTCGGCGAGAAAAAAATTTTTCAAATCATTCTAAAAAAATTATTTTCGATTACGGGGGTCAATTACGATAATTTTTAGTCATTACACATAGCCCCGAAATCCTACACACTTTCGAGAAAAAAATTCCTTATCGAAAATCTAATTTATGTGCCTAAATTTTTCGACGAAAAAAAAATTTCAAATCGTTCTGGAAAAATTATTTTCGGTTGCGGGGGTTAATTACAATCATTTTTGGTGAATAGACAACCCCGAAATTCTATCCACTTTCTAGAAAAAAATTCGAGAAGGTGTGAAATATTTCGACTGAAAAACAAAATTTCAAATCGTTTTGGAAAAATTATTTTCGGTTGCGGGGGTCAGTTACAATCATTTTTGGTGAATAGACATACCCTCAAAATCTTGTGCATTTTCGAGAAAAAAATTCAGCACGGGCGGAACTTTAAACATTAATAACTTTTTAACGAAGGCTCCATCAACAAATTAGTATTCTTGATTTTCGTCTTATTTTGGCCTGTAGAATTTCCCATTAGAATTTTTCCCAGGGATGGCCGAACACCCTGTATATTCCTCGGAGTCGAGATCGCAGAGGACAGTTCGTAAGACGCTCTCGATTAGACACGAGTTTGTTGGACGGTGTTAAATGCACAGTTCAGTTTTACAGTCGGTTAGACTGTGAAGTTATAATACACTCACAATCAGCAAAACCTACGCGTGGCACGTTATCCTCTAATAAACATTATAATTGAGGGTAGCTCTTAGGGTTTTCCTTATTTCACCACAAGCCAGAAATTATATTTTATAATTTAAAGTGATATTTGTGAGTAAATAAAAATAAATTTAAACAATATTCAAAATCTTGCAACCATAACACTTGAGATTTATTTTATGCAACTCAAATATAATAACTTATCATCTAAATAATAATTATATCCCTGCACATACATAATTATAGCACCCTCTGGTAAATGAGATTAAAAGTTTTAGAGGAGCATTATGAGTATGTAATATGCAGTCATATTTAATGTGTTTTCTGTGGTACGAGCTTCACTTTTCAAACGTCGACGTAGGTCAGTGTAATTGTACATTTTTATTATGCAAATATTTATATTATAAAAATATCTTACAAATTTTTGGTCCGGTAAAAGAATGTGTAACCAATTATATATTTATATCGTGCAGTTATTCAATAAATAGTAATTAAATAATTACTATTGTAAATGAGTATTATTTACTACTTAGATTAGTCATTATATTATTTAATAATTATTATATTTCATAATACTCATTATGCTCACATCTCATCAACAGAAAGAAACAACTTTTTGATGACAAAATATATATATATCCTGTCAAGTTATTATAAATTCTGTCATGAAAAGTTCTACCTCTTTCCCGCGATCAAATGTGAACATAGAGTTGAGGAGAGATTTGAAATTACGAAACAAGAAAGTAGGAATTTGGGTAGTGGAGAGAGGACTGTTTAATACCGATTCGACTCGTCAGAAGGCACTGAAAAATTCAAAGCATTTTAATTTTTAATCAATATTTTTCGATAAACTCTTCGAAAAAGCGTTATCTATAATTATGTATTTTTCAAAATATTTTGTCTGTTTAAAGACACAAAATTTGAATTCAGAGGAAACTTTTCAATAAGTGTGTGTAAAAACATAATATTAAACTATTTTGTAAGAGCGATGTAATATATTCGCACGATCATAATGACGAAGAGCTGTAATAATCAGCTACATTCATTATGCAAATGAAGTAGTAAATTAATTCAAGTTCATTATGTACGTACACACGACGTAATCCCACATAACCTTATAACGTGAAATTCACACCATGAAAGTTAAATTAAAAGTGTAATTCTTAAGAATTGTAATTAGTTTATTAAGATATGTTGAGAATGTCGAAGGAAATGGATGGTTATCAAGATTATTATTTATTTTCGACAATTATTTTGCAATAAACGTTCGAGTTACTGTGACATTAACCATCGTATTTAAAGCAAATTTTGATTTTGAGAACATCGAACAATGGTTACTTAAAAATTCTATTGAAGATATAATAGTAATAGTCATTATCAGAATAGAAAATGTGACAAATTTGCAGATCGTGAAAACGCAGAACGTTAAATTTACAGTCTATTCTTATTCATAAATGCAACAGTATTATTGCTAACAAATTTAATGAAAAAATAAACAAATTTGCTGCGATATACCTATCAAATGCAATCACAATGACAGAACGTAGTCTGCAAAATCCCGAAGGTGTTTCCATTATACAAGATGCTAATACCAACGCAAAAAACAAGACAAGGCAAGTATCAAACGCAATTGATGAAAGTCCTACGATAAAGTCTGGAATGCAATACAGCCAAAAATGGAATAATCAATCGAGTATATCCAAAACGAAAGACATTGGAACCGAGGCGTTGATTGAAACGGATAACGTCCACGTGACTGCAGAAATCTATTCAGTTACAGACCTTCCTTTCTCATTGCAAACGAACAACGATTCACCGTTACCAGAACCAGGAACGATCGTTCCAGAATGTTACGACGGTAAATGCGTGATTCTTCGTGCGTCCAGGAGCAAAAGTCTGAACACAGAAGGATCGTTCCGCTTCATCGATCGGTGTCTATCGTTGAAATGTATTTTTCCATTTATCGGGTCCAAAAAGAAACGAAATCAACGAGGGAGAAAGGACGAAACGACGGACGACGAGGCGAACAAAAGTTCCGAAATCATGGACATCGAGGTGCCACAACGGACGGCAGTGTTTCAATCTGGGCCAGTAAAAACCATCGGAGCGAGAAACATGCCGATATGCGAACCGGCGTGTCCGAATTTGATTATAAGTCTGGGTACCCAAACCGATGGGAAAGTGACCGAACTTGCGATGACATCGGAAGAGCAGGGTGACAGCAGGCAGATAACCTCGCCTAGGGTAACTTCGGTGGCTGTAGAACAAACTGACGGGGAAACAATATGCACGAACACCGTGGAGCCGTCAATGCTATACCTGGCCGCAGAGAAGCCGAAATCATCCTCGCAGATGAACTTATCGACGATACCGGAGGAAGAAATTGATTCAATCGAGACTGTATCCGTGGACATGACGAATCAAGAAACAGGAACCAAAGGTTCATCGTTTATGATTTCGGATGGTACACAAATCGACACGGACGAAGACCTAAAATCAGTAGCAGTTTCAGAAACGGAGAGAACGGAAAAAAAATCTATCCAAAAGAAAGATGTTTATGAAACCCAAGATATTGCTATTGACGCACTGGATCTGGAAACGGTAACCGTGGAATCTCTAAATCGGAAAACGGTGTCCGCTAGAAAAGAGAGAAGAACGTCGACGAACAAATTCGAAACGGGGACGATAATATCTAGCCAATCGATTTATTTGAAGGATACGCCGAGGAGACGAAGGGATTGTAAAGAGATAACGACTCGATTAAGCGACTGCGTTCCTTACTGGCCAAACGTTCCTTGCTCGACTATGACCAATCATGTGGTGCAATGCGAAATGATGAGAAATGTCGCGAGTCCGAGCCATTCGATGATCAGTCAACCGGTCTGCGGTGAGTCCTCCGAATCGTCTACCTTATGCAGTCGTTGCGCCAACCATGCCACTCGTTCCTCTATCGAGGAATCGACCAGACGAATGGACTCGAACGAATTCTGGCCGACAGACTATTGGACGTCCAACAGCAACTCAGCCTACGGCTCGTTTCAAAAGCCGTTTACGTGCCATCAACTCTCTAGGACGAATAATACCTACGGGTACTCGATGGCTGGAGAACCGCTCGAGAATTGCACGCGGAATCCTTCGAATCGTAACAATGCATGGAATCAATATTACTTAAATTTCAACAAAACTTACAATACGATCGGAAGACGAAATAGCTGTTGGTGCAACAATGGATACAATCTTCAAAACACGAGTACAGCCTACCACCCGACAAGGAATCAAACAGTTTACTATACGCCAGCTAGTTATTCTTACTCTTTTAATTCTTGGTACTGAACGGGAAGAAAATTCACAATAAGGTGAGATATATTGTTACGGAACTAATTGAACGTGACATCCAATTACGAAGCAACCGTTATCCAGATAATTGGTAGATGATGCAATTTCGTGTCTTCACGACGAATGGTGCTACTATTTATTATTAGGTACCGTATCGTAATCCATAGGAATATTTAAACGTTTCAAAGGATTTTTCAAGAGTTTAAAAACTATTAATTTTATAGATGATTGAAAAATAGTGCTAACTTTATTTTCACTAAATGATAATTCGTATGAGAATACAATTTTGGTTGCTTATACCGAACAGTAAGAACACAGAAATAATAATTGCATTGGTTAACAACAAAATTCTTCTTGTCTTTGATTCGGTACGTTTTATCTTTATACTTATTTTCTTCCCTAACTTAATGTCAGTCTGATTTGAATCAGTGTTTCGTCAGAATATAAAATATTATTTTTCTTCTCCATTAATTGCATTTATTTTCATTACATCAGTTTTATCAATATCATACTATTATTGGGCACCGGAGAAAATACGAGCGAATTTATACTATAAACTTCAAACAATTACAACTTTCTTGAATTATGATATTATTCGACAAAACAGTCAGTGTTTAATGACAAACTCAATTTCAATTTTTCTCCTATGTTCTACAAGTTTGTATATTTCGGTGATAAAAAGGACTTGAGGTTTTTTTGCAAAAAATTAAATATTATCATTGTTTTTTAAATATTTATTTGTTAGACAGTTTAGCATTGAAAACAACAGGTGGTAGTTGCAATAAAGAAGATTTAAATTGTAGGAAGGATATGGTAAAACTTTCTATCTGACATCCTTTATCCATCGGGAGTTTATTCACATAATTCTTCATCCCTGATGAATATTTCTGTTATTTTATAACATTCCTAATGACAGTAGCAATGTATAATATTTTACAAATATTCTTTATTCAAAAATTTGGTGAGTTTTGTCGATCACGTTATTTTCACAACGAAAAGTAATTTTTGTACGAAGCGTTAATAAATTTTAATTCTTCGTCCCATGAGTTTAAGTATTTGAGTAAACAAGTTTATTCCGGCAGAGGGTGCCACAACATCATAAGTGGACTCGGTGGTCAGCAACTACGAGGAAAGAAAGGACGTAAAAGTTTGTTAAGTTCGTCGACCACCGACGTACCGGAAACTCGGCTCAAGCATCTGTTTGAAGCTAAAATCTGCGTACGACATGTAATTACTGTCCGGTAGCTTGTTGTCATGTCGCCGAGTATAATAAAAATTCTAGGGAAAATACAATTATCGTCTCGCCTTGTTACCAGCCTTGACAAGATATTTTAAAACTGTACTCCCTTGTATATCCACGAAACTCTGAAAATTGTCAAGAATTCAGAGAAGTGGAAAAGGAAGGAAGAAAGTTTTTTTAACCGTGTCTAAGGGTAAGTAAATACTACGAGTAAAAACTCGTAGTAAATACTACGAGTTTATGTCAACCTAATTGCAACTGAGTGTTTAAAGAAACTTTTAATGAGCGCTGAAATCAATTTTATGGTTCACAGTTTTGACAGGAATCTTGCTTCGGGGAAAGTTTTAACTAAAATTTTAACTAAATCGGTGGCCCAAAGAGTTTGCACTCTTCGTGTAAATCGAACACACACACAATTGAGAAAATTAAAAGAAACTGTTAACCGGAACGGCTTGGTTAGTATATACATAATTGTAGTACGCATGGAGCACTATACGAACTTAATGAAATTTTATCAAAAGATTTTGTTGCAACAATAACAACAAATTTGTCGAGTTTAAAACAGACGTGATTGAATAAAAGAATACCCGATAAAATGGAATGTTTTATACCTAATTTTTTCAAATCTATAATAAAAGATTATTTTAACACCAATTTTACGTTGAATTTTTCTTTCTAAACATAATCAGCAGAAAATGGATCTTTTTTATTTTATATCAGTTTATCACACGTGAAAATGCAAAATAAATGTTAAATAAATTGTAAATAAAATACCTATACTTACTGGAAGACTAACAAAAGTTTTAACGTTCGTTAGCCTCATCAGTTTTAACATAAACAACTAACAATGTAAGCATAAGATGAGCAGTATGGCGAAACGGTTGATTGTGAGTGATCGATATCGTAGATAAAAAAGAAAGTCTAGGTGACCAGAAAGTACAGTGCTTTTCTTTTCTTGTTTTGGGTAATATTTTCATTATTTTGTAATAAATATATACTTGGATGTAATGATTTTATTAAATAAAACATTTTATTACTCTTCTAGTAAGTATAGACGTTTTATTTACAATTTATTTAAAATTACTATGCATTATTCACACGATAAACTGATAGAAAGTAAAAAATATGTTTTGGAAAATGGGAAAAATTCTATTCATTTGCCAATAATCGAACCCCGGTATGACGCGTGGGAAGTTCGGCCCATTGTCACCAAGTCAAACAACTACGACAAGAAATCCATATGAGATTGTAACGAATCTTTAATTGGAAATATTTAAAAAAACTATTGAGTGTTTGTCCCTAAAAAAAATTATATCTTAATAAACAAAATTTGAACTAAATCGGTGACACAAAGACTTTGCACTCTCCTTGTTAGTTTATTTTAAGGAAACGTTTTTTTGGTCGTAATCCCTTCAGGTATTTTCTCATGATGCAATAGCAACCAGATACAACTAAGTTTTATTTATAACAACATTTTCTCACATTATTCATCCTCTCTTTATTACAACGTAACAATATTAATCTATGAAACTCGAGAGAAAGTAAGCTTTTAAACAGTCAAAGAATTTTTCAAATTGGTTCAGTAATGAAATTGCCTCAAACTTTACCTCTTTATAATTTTCGTATAGATCACTTACTTTCCAATAATAACTTGAACTAAAAGAAAGAAGATCTATGTAATAGAAGAATACTCTTTGTGACATGGGTATTTCTAGAACAAATCTAAGGATCTTATCAACGACACGAATTCGAGCAAAGCTCCAGCAGTAAATCATATTCTACGAAATATAAAACACTTGGATATTTCGTAACAACAGGGTTTTTGAGAGAACATTCCGGTACCGTAAATGCTTCTGCGGTCAGTTATTCTCGAGACGAAAACTTCTGCAAAGTTTACCGTAAAGTTCCTCAGTCTCCTAGCTATTGGAAACTAGACTCGGCCACCTCGACTGAACTGAAAACTGTACACGATGCACTCCCAAAGTATGTGCCATTCCTCGGAATACTATAATTCTTTTAACAAAACGAGCTTCTTCAAAGAAAAAAAAGCTAAAAAAAGAATTGCAACTGTACACGTATCGACAAAGTTTTCCAAGGAACATTCTGAAGCACGTAACCGGAAATATGAGAAAAGAGATAAAAATGTCACAAAACTCGTAAAACGATGGTTTTCAAGGGAAGTTGAGAACTCTTCAGAGTTCGTAGCTGAAATTTCGACGGTATACACTGTTCAGGAATATTTCGTGGCCGGAAGAGAATGTACAGGGACAAGAGCGAGCTTAAGAGAAGATCCTGGTACCTTAAGTGGCTTTAATGGTCAGTGTCCATTGAGACGAAAATTTCGAGGAAGTTTGACCCGAAGTTTGCCAGAAGCCGACGTACAAGACACGCAACCTCGCGACGTCCTGAGTGCCAAGTATCACTTAGAACACGTGGGGTAATCCCGAAGAACACGTTTCCCCGTGTGGCGTCGTAGTCGGTACCGAATACTCTGGCGCTGAGTTGAAGCACTGCACGATGTTACGGATTCGCAGAAATGCAATACGATTCGAGAAACGATCGCTCTCTGATTCTACAGGCTGTAACAAAGGCGTGAAATCATTTTGATACTTACAAGCAGGGATTGAAAAGATTTTGAAAATAACTGTTTCAGTTCTGAGTGAAGAATAAAGTTTTATTTCGATTCTATAACCTGTAGTACTTTTTTTTTTATTTAAGCATTTGTAACCTTATATGAGGTTTATTTCTGCTATACAATTATTTATAATGATTATACAATACTTAAATTATAGTTGACATTAAGTTATATAACATTAAATTTTAAGATTACAGTTTTTAAAAAAAGTGAGAATACATGAACAGGCTGGTACGTTTGGTTTTGCGATTAGTAAATCTATACGTAAGAGAAGATATAGGTTGATTTTTTGGAGTTGTCTTACTAATTTAGATCGTTGAGAGTTACAAAGATTGCATTGCCATACAATATGGTTAGCATTTTGAACTATGTTTTCAATACATTTTCGTAGAATCCAATTTTTTTTTTCTTTTTGACGCATTTTTTATAATAACTGTGTACAGTTTAGTATACTGGGATATTATCGTCTTGAGGACAAAATTGAATGGTACAATGGTGTTCACACGATGCCAAAAATATTTTTGATTCTATGTCATTTTTTTTAAAGAAATGAAGGTGACCTTCATTTTTTTAAAATAGAATCGTCCTTTTTGAAACACCTACAATGATAGTCCCTTTAATCAGGAATTCAGTGACTATAATTATTCAAGGTCATTCAAGGTCGCGGTCGGAGAAAATGTATAAGATTTAAAATATGAAAGCAGAATACCTGTATTTCATAAATGTTCAAAATGATGGCCATTTACATCGATACATTGCTGTAATCGGCCTCTGAAGGAATGTTGAACTCAGACAAGTACATTCGAGGTGATATTTGCACATGCTGTGATGATCCGCCGATGCATATCTTCAACTGTTGTTGGAGCATTTGCGTATGTGGTCTCTTTTAACAGACCGCACAGAAAGAAATCCAGTGGATTTAAGTCAGGCGAACGCGCCGACCATGAGACAGTACCACCTCGCCCAATTTATCGGTTTGGAAACCTAGAATCCAATGTTTCTCTTGCTACTCGTGCATAATGGGCCGAACAGCCATCATGTTGGTACTACATATCATAACGGTTTTGTAGAGGGACATCTTCCAACAAAATTGGCAGATCTTCTTGCAAAACTTGAGAATATTTTTGCCCTGTCATCGTTCCAGTAATGAAGTATGTTCCGATTACTTTATCGTTCAAACTATCATACCACACATTTACGCTCCATTGTCTTTGGTGATTAACTTCTCGAAGCCAGCGCGGATTATCAACAGACCAATAATGGGTATTCCGTAGATTAATTGAGCCATGATTTCTGAATGTTGCTTCATTTTGATGTAATCCTCATTAACAAAAATTAATTCGATTTTGAAAATAACATCCGTGTAATTTCTGACGTAGCGATATGTGAAACGGATGAAATTTATTTTTTTGACTTATGCCTGTCTCTCGGCCAATTTTTCTCATACTCATATGTGGATTGATAGCTATCGCTGCTAAAACATTAATTTCATTATCTTCATTAGTCGTGGGATTCTTGCGTTTACATTTCCTTACATTTACACTTCCAGTACTTCTAAACAACTTGTAGATATTCATAAAGTCTGCCTAGAAGGAGAACTTCGCTCAGGGTACCCTTCTTCACAAAGTAATTGGGCCTACACAGCATTTTGTGCACATTCACAGTAAACCATTAACATATCGCACCTTTCTATCATTGAATAAGACATAGCGGAATCGCGTTTGGAAACACACTAATTGTCTCTATAGAAGCGACGCTCTCGGGGCTCAACGCTCGGCTATATCGTGGACGAGAAACGATTCTTGATACTTTTTTGACACCTACTGGTGGCGGCGAGTGTAGAAAAGAACAGCGAGCATATGACAAAGAGGGACTGAGCGCCCGAGCATCGCCGAATTTGCTATCGCTTCCTTTGCTTCGGGTCGGCTATATCGAAACACAGGCGATGTTTATGCGAATATTCTGTATAGGCTCCCGTAAACATCGCCTGTGTTTCGATACAGCCGACGTGGAGTCACCTGAGCGATGCATGCCTTTGATCGCTTATTGCGTTAGTAAATGGGATCTAAATCCTATATCGTATTTAGTGTCATTTTAATCAGAAAAGTGTCACGAATATGTTGATGAAGTTAGAAAAAAGGAAGAACAAAAATAAAGATTTTCGTTGTTGATTTATTATGGTATATGTACTAGTTAAATCGTATCATAACTTCAGTACATATATGTATGTATCGCTCGTTTACTGCAATAGTGATATGACTCAAAAAGAGACAACTTGTGAATTTAAACTGTTTAATCAACTTATTTTACTCTGAGTTGTCTCACGATTTCAGTAAATAAATGATAGGTCAATTAAATTACAATTCCGTTGTTCAGATGAGGATACACTTTAAAGAAAGGACAAATGTATATTATAATTTATGAAAAACAATAATAAAAATTATGTTGTACTTGATCTTAGTTAAATCAGAAAACTGCCACAGACATGTTAAAAGTTTCAAAACAAGAAAAGGAAAAATAAAAAATTTGTATTATTGCACTAGTGTTGCCTTAGTAATTTGAACCCGTATCGTATGACAATGTTCGACGACCGATCGTCAAGCGCGCCGCTATCTTGGGGAACTGCCCATAGGAATGCACACTCGTCGGTACAGCGAGTGCTGTATTCCAACAGTACGCAGTGGGGATAAGTAGAGGGGATACGATATTTACCTGCATCGTGGACGAGTTCCGAGCTTATATAGAGAAAATACTGTACATCGAGGCGTTTGAAAACATCCAGTAACATTGAAGGACTTTAGTATGTTTATTACAAATCTCACTTGAGATAAACGTATTCTGCTTTCATATTTTAAATTTTATACATTTTCTCCAACCGTGACCTTGAATGACCTTGAATAATTATAGTCACTGAATTCCTGATCAAATCGACTATCATTGTAGGTGTTTCAAAAAGGATGATTCTATTTTAAAAAATGAAGGTGACCTTCATTTCTTTAAAAAAAATGACATAGAAACAAAAATATTTTTGACATCGTGTGAGCCCCATTGTACCATTCAATTTTGTCTTCAAGACATTTGACGTATCTTTAAAAACAACAAAGATATTTCACGTGCAAATGTTAGATGACTCATTCTGTATAATGTAAAGTAGTGGACTCAGAACACCACCTTGAGCAACTCCTTTGTACACTAACCTATATTCTTTCCCGTTGTGATCTGTGTAGATAAATCTTTCATAAGTTTAGAATCTGACAAATTTAATTCCATTTTCCGAGCATCCCACCTCTGCTAGTTTTGTTAATAATATGTTGCTTTTCACGTTATTGAACGCGCTTCCACCATCTAGAAAAGCGGCGATGGTGTCGTTTTTGTACATCATGGTTTCGTTTACTTGCAATGTAAGATTTGTCAGATTGTCAGCACACGATCTGTCTTTTCTAA